>NC_142805.1:14128963-14359926 GCF_049724085.1 Artemia sp. Qi Xiang Cuo
GAATGCTTATCATGCATTTCTATAAAAAAAAAAAAAAAACCTTACCTTGTAACTTCTAACCAAGATGCATTCTAATGTAATAATTCCAATATTTTTTGGTTGAAACATATGACTTGGAATATTTATGTAGTGTTGAAGTTTCATTTTCCTAACTTATCCCCTATCCAAGATAGCCAAAAGTAGCTTAAGTAGAATTTTATCAAATACTGGAGCTATGCACCTGATGGAAACAAGGTTAAAAAAAAAATTTATCAATTATTCCCCCTTTGTTAGCCTACTGTTTCTAAATGTAAGAAATAGTGCTATTACAACTAAATTCTGAAGCATGTCAATACAACTGAAACTTTTAGATTCCTGAATTTATACTTTCTCACGATGATAGTTGTCACCCAGACAATACCCCTCTATTTTCTATATTCTACCCCTCTTTTTCAGAAATGAATTTTACCCCCACCCCTATTAATACCAATTCAGGGTATATATCAATCAGTTCCTCATTGAATCTATTCAATGCTGAAAATGTTGATGTCAGTGTCAAGTATGGCTACTATGAACAATTTCACCCTCAACAACCCCTCTCGGAAAATATACACTTTCAAATATTTTCCAATGAAGACTATTTCATTGATTTGTCATCAACATTCATTGATTTTAATGTTGTGGTGAAGAAAAAGTCAGATAATACAACTTCAAATGCCGGCGATGGTCTCTCCTATGAAAACTGTATTCTACACAACCTATTCAAACAAATTAATGTATTTATTAATGGAACATTGGTGAGCACTAGCAATAATTTATCAAACTATGCAAGCTTCATACAATTTATTATGATGACGCCAAAGGCGTACAAGGAGATGAGAGGACAATCGCTGGGCTATGAATATCGAACAGGTGTTGATACTGACGGTGAGTTGACTACTGCAGTGACCCAGGAGTATCATCTAGTTGGAAAATTAAATCATGAGATATTCAATCTATCCCAATGGCTACCCCCCAATGTCAAGATTGACATAAAGCTACAGATGGCCCCATCGAATTTCATTTTGAGAAAAACACTTCCTGCAGCACCCGATGCAAATGTTATTATCACATTGGCAATTCTCCACGTTCGAAAACAACAAGTTATGAGCTCTGTTGCATTGGCAGTGGAAAAGCTAAGAGCCAATGGTAACAACATTAAACTTCTTGTCCCTCATACAATTACCAATCAACGTCACATTGCCAGCGGTTCTCGTAGCTATAGCGATTCATCATTTATCAATGGAGAAATCCCATCAAAATTGGCTTTGGCCTTTGTGAAGAGTGGCAGTGCCGTTGGATCCTGGACTGAATCCCCCCATGATTAAAATTTTTTCGGTCTATATAGCCTCGAGTGCGAAGTGAATGGTATTCCACTGTACACTCCATCGATAGACAAAAAATCCTATACAACTCTTTATAAATTGATCATGTAATCCCTCGATAATGACTCCCATCTATTTAAAAGTGGAATGACTAATTCAATATTTTCAAAAAATCATGGGGTTATTGTCTCGGATTTGTCGGGCATACAAGATATGAGCATAGTACGAACTGAGAATGTACGTTTAGAGTATACATTTGCTGATGCTCTGACTGAGAGTATCATGCTAATATCACTAAGTCAATTTGAAACCTATTGGGAAATCACACCCGACGGCAGTGTTCTACTAGACCTAGCACCATGAACACAAACCAAATAATCAACGTATTTAGTATGGATCCAGACATGTCCCAGTACAAGTCCTATTGCATACCTTTGGACTTCATTGAAAAAATTCCAAGTGTTAACAACACCCTAATCATTGTTAATAGCAGTCCATCGACTTTGAAGACCGGTCATTGGCTATGCATCTTTCAAACAGCAAAGAATATTGAATTTTTTGATCCTCTTGGCCTATCGTATAAATTCTACACTCCATACATCAGCAACTTTATTGAAAGCAGGGGGAAAACCATTATTCAAAATCAACGAAGAGTACATAATATAACGACTAAGACATGTGGATTTCAGTCAGTGCTGTATTACATGCTAAGATGCTTGCTCTACACATACAGATAGTTTCTTGACATATACGTGGACGTACTTATAGTTAACGACTTTCTAGAGTAGAATACAATTACAAGTTTCTTTGTTATTGATTTTAGTACCCTGATACTAAAATGTTCTAAAGATGTATGAGAAATTATTTATTAATAAAAAAAAAATTTATATACATGATAAAACGACTTTTCTACTCTTTAGATTTCATCCACTACTACTAGGTATTTGTCGACAAAAACTAGTGCAGGTAGATTATCTGAATTCACAGTGTACTGATCCTGATGTAGTGCAATGTCAGGGTCACATTTTCTACAGTAGAGTGTGACTTCACTCTTGTCATATCTCTTTGTATAGTCAATGATACTATTCGCATTCATTCTATAGAATTCACATGTCTCAATTTGCTTATTTGAAGCAATTTCACAAACAGTGTCCTCAAGTGTCGAATCACATTCCGTCACAGCCAAATAAAAATCAGTGGGCTTATAATCATAACACCCAGTGTCCTCACAACGATGAAGTAGAAACCAAATTCTTTTGTTGTTCCAACAGTTGAATCGTTGACCCGGTTCCTCCTCCCAGAACATTCTAAAACCACGACGATACCAATCTCGTACCAGTAAACTAAAATCACGGTTAGGATTCTTTCCAATCATACCGGGATATGTACTCTCCCACTGATTATATTTATCATAATGACAATTGGAGCATAGGTGACCTCTAGGATGAGAGTCACACACCTCTTCAAGACAGGAAGTACAACACTTAATTTGCACAGCATATCCTCTATGCAATTTACACGGGTTGCATAATCTACACTTTTCATCATACTCCTCAATCATTGTGCAATTCTCACATGATGACCAGCTGCCCAGTGAGTACATACATAACGGAGATGTATGGAAGATTTTTTCATGTGTTGACACTCTTACAGCCACAATGAAACTGAGCTAGCAACTAAAAAAAATTGTCTGAGAAAGAGAGAGAGGAGTAAATCATCTTGAGAACCATCTTTCTTATGAAAAAAAGTCCAAAATTTATAAAAAATAATGTTTAAAAGCATATGCATTATATCATTTTGCCTTGTCGTGATCAATATATCAATAAATTGTGTAAATGCATTTGGAACACGATGTAGAAGCTACATACAATAGTCTAATGATTGATAATCAGTTTTAATTCTATCGACAATAATTGATCTATAAAAAATATTAATTTTAATATAAAACTCTATAAAATAATCATCTATAATTAAATGTTTTTCCATAAGAAATAGATTCCTCATGATTCGATCTTTCTCAAATCTATCCATTTTTTTTTTTTTTTTTTTTTAGTCCTAACTCTCTCACGATCAACTTCAGACTAAACAGAATTTATTTTTTCTACTCTTAAAATATACGCTTGTCTACTATAGAAAAAGAAAAAATACAATTTATTTAGAAACAGTTTTATTGATCATAATTACAATAATAATATTCACTGATGCATTTTGTTCTCATCAATATATTTCGATAGGACATCTAATGCTGACCAAAGTTTATTTATATTGAGAATATTTTCTTTTCAAGCAAAACACTACTGTTTCTCCTGCATAAATCTCCTTAATGATATCAAATCTCTCGCATGCATAGTGTTCCATTCAAGATATAGTCTACAACCAGCATTTATTTCAACAGCCACATTAGGTACTCGTATATCGTTGCTGCTGCTGCTGTCGGTTCCATCATTAATCTCCAGTAATGTAAATGCACCACTCATTTTTTTTTCTCCACAAATATCCTTGCAAATAAAAACTATTCTCTTTGAATTCAATTTTCTTACTAATATGAATTGTAAAGAAAACTATTCCTTTTATTCAAATCCTAATCACCAATCAAGTTATACTCGTTCCTCTTGGCAAAGGTGTAATGACCTGTAGAATAGAACTACCAGAAAAACCTGTTTGGTACGGGGGCCTTGTAGAAATAGTACCTTGGACTATACTCCAATATTCTATACAGACATTAATCACCACAGGAGAAGGTAGGGAGGGGGAGGGTCCTCTGAATGAAATTGGTCCCAAGTCCCTCAAAAGCATAGATAGTAAAATAATAATTATTTTTTTCGTGTTTTGATTATTTTGTATTTATTGTTTAGTGTGGTGGTATTAGTGGTGTTGGTGGCCAAGTGTTCTTTTTGTTTTAAGGATTTTGTTTTCTCTACCTCACCCACGGACAAGCTTCGCTTTTTAGGTGAAGTAGCAATAATTTTTTGTTTCTATGTTTTTTTTCAATAAATAATTCTCTCTCTCTCTCTCTCTCTCTCTCTCTCTCTCTCTCTCTCTCTCATCGAAAACAAAGGAGATTCTTATTACTCGATCAAAGGTGCCACGCGAACACCCCAGTTTCATTTTCAAAAATGAAACTGTAAAGAGAGTCGACGAGCTTCGTCTACTGTGGATTCATTTCTCCACCGATCTGTCTTGGAATAACCACCTTCATCGGGGGAGAGCCTCCTGCACAAAAAAAGCTCGGAGTCATTCTTCGCTGTAAAAACCTTCTTTCATCCAGCTTCTAAAAAAATGAAAAAGGGTACAAATCTCTAATTATTGACGGAAAAAAAGCTAATCAGCTTTTTCTCGAAAATACATTTAAAGTCAATTACAAAGCATTTTCTTTCCAAACAGAAGCTTTAAAAATCAGATAATGAGCGCGAGAATTCACAAATAATATTCAACTATAGCTTTTCTTATGGAGACAGTGGCACTCCTACAGTAGGAGAAATAAGTGAGAAAATGTCTCCTCAGGGAGATACAAAAATAAACATGAAGTCTCAAATCTTCCAATATTCTATACAGACATTAATCACCACAGGAGAAGGTAGGGAGGGGGGGGGTCCTCTTAATGAACTTGGTCCCAAATCCCTCAAAAGCATAGATAGTAAAATAAAAATTATTTTTTTCGTGTTTTGATTCTTCCCCCCCCCCCCCCGGCATTTCGAACTAGGTTAGTATGCAAAATTGCACCCTTTTGAAAAAATTGGTTCTTTTTCTTCTGTTTAATCTAATTCTGACAGTTGGCTTTTTCTTTTGCTTGCGAATATTATTATTATTATTATTCATTTATTGCCCGTCAAAAAAAGGTACAAAAGGTACAGTAGACGGAGTAATCACTAAAAAAACAAAAAGAAAAAAAAGAAGAAAAAGAAGGACACAAAAACACATTGAAAATTCAAATACATGACAAAAAAAAAACTCTTAATTACATTAATACGAACAATGATGCTAACGAAACTATGATAAAAAATTCTTTTAAAACGGGAGAGAGATTTGTTAATACTAATATTATTCATTTAATACCCGTAAAAAAAATGGTACATATACGGAATAACCACTAAAATGACAAAAGAAAATAGAGAGAGAAAAAAAATCATTCCATGCATTACATTAATACAAAAAAACTATTGTGAACAAATTGTTGACCATGGATGATTAAACTTACTTTGAAAACGGGATACAGATTTATTAATGCTAATATTAGGGTCAGTTAGCTTATACAAATGAATAATTTTACGGTTTCTTGTCCAAGGGGGCAAATGTAGAAGATATTTAGCAAACCTGAAGAAGATTGATCATAGGTGCTTTTTATCTGTAACTGTAAAAAATTTCCAGAAAGGAGCAATGTAAAGCATATGTGGAAGGGCTGTGGCGTTGTAAATGGATGCTAGAATATAACGGTTGAAACGTAGTTTGCTTTTTACGATTACAGCGTAAGAAATGCTAATTTTACGCTCAACGTGAGAAATCAGCAAACGACGTGTGTGGCCTATAGATGTGCCAATTGGAAGGCCCAGGTATGTAATATGGTCTGAGGGTTTAACAAGAGAACCGTCCATATTTATAAGAGAAGTAGAGGGATTTCGCCCATTGAAAAGGATTACTTCGGATTTCTCAGGATTAACAGACAGACCGATTTTTGAATATTCATCTTTGAGGATTTTGAAATTCTGCTCAATGCACTGGATCGTACGGCTGATATTCAGGATGTCATCAGCATAACAAATAAGAGACATATCGATTCTCCCAAGAATGCATGAAGGAAGACACTTTGCCTGAGCTTCCAGGGCACTATTATTGAACAGGGTTGGGGAAGTGATAGCTCCCTGTCTAGTCCCTTTCTTAACAAGGATGGGGTACTGAGGATTCACAAGCATATTCGAGGGATTTGAAGAGTTTGGCCTCACATGAGAATTAATGCAATTATATAGGGATTGATCAAGAGCCGACTGCAGGGGAAAACGGGATGGAAGTTATAAACGCACTCTTAGATTCCTATATAAATCCCTGAGAACACGGACAACTGATGGGTTTACGCCTCGCCTTGCCATATGAAGAAGCATGGACGAATGAATTAAGGAATCGAACGCACGTTTAACGTCATGTCCGGAGATGATCATAGTTTCTCCCGAAGATTCAGTGTCAGTTAGGGCATTGAAAACTGCTGTAAGAGCATGGGAAAAGCCAAGATTAGCCTAAATACCGAACTGATATGGGGGAACGTAACATTTCTGTCTTAACTCATCAAGAAAAAGAAGCTCAAAAAGTTTGCATGTCGTAGTAGAGACGGTGATGGGACGGAAATGGAACATTGCAGCTCAGATTTCCCTTTTTTGGGAATCGGAGTCAGATCACCAATGCAGAACGAGGATGGACCAATACCTGTAACAAATATCATTTGCATGAGAAGGCTCAGGTGACGCACCAATAGATAACTTCCATTAATGATGTGTAGAGTGCTCACCTTATCTATCCCACAAGACGCTTTCTTTTTAAGTTGGGATATGGCTTTTATAACAGCGTCACAAGTAACAACAAAATCAAGGTCAGGAGATTCATCAATGAATTTGCAGAGCTGGTCAAAAAATCGTGACTCTAAAACAGGATCAGGCTCAGAAAATTCATTTGAAAAATGGGATATCCACTCGGACAAAGGAATGTCATTCGGGTCTGGCAAATTGGAGGAGATAGTACGAGGTAATAGCTTACAAAGTAGATCAGATGAATTCCTGACCTTCTCGGAATAAAGTGTCTGCATTTTAGATCGATGAAGGGCAAGTTCCTTAGCAAAACATTTTTTTGACACTTTTCTCAGTTCATTGACTATTCCTTGACGGGGGCATAGTCAACCTCTCCATAATTTGTACCAAAATTTAGCACGGTCACAAGCTTCAGACAGCACTAAATTTCCTGACCACCCGGGAACTTGGGTACCAACACGTATTTTTTTAAGAGGAACTTCCCTTTTTTCAGCACACAAAAGAGCATGGCAGATTTCTGAGGAGGATATATCAAGAGTTAATCTAACCTCATTAATGTCTTTATTAGAAGACTTTTGCAGAAGATGAAATGGAACCCAGATCTTGTTTAGGATACTATCTGAACTTTCAATGAACTGAGATGTGTCAATTTTATTCCAATCGCGAGAAGTATACCACTTGTGCCGGTGAACGGTATAAGCCTGTAACACTGGAATCTGAGAAGCTTCTCGTTTAAAACTAGAAGCAATAGGAAGGTGGTCTGAAACTTGAAATTTGGAAACTACCTCAACACAAGGTATATCAAGGTTATATGACATAACATGGTCAAGGTTAGATGTGCAGGAGGAAAAATGAATATAAGTAAACTGAGCAGATTTCTGTTGAACTTTAAAATCATCACCAAATATTCCTAATAGTAAAGAAGCACGGATAGAAGCTGAAGACAACCTGCAATTTAAATCACAATTAAAATCACCTACGATCAAACACGGGATTTTCAGTTTAAGGACATCGCGAAGACAAGAGCTAAGTTTATTATCTGCTAAAGCGAAATCTCTCTCCGAATCTTCATCTTTGTAATCTGTGGGTAAATACACATTTATTATTACGCACTCACCTACTCGAACAGCTAAAAAACTATCACTAGAAAAGAAAACACTAGAATTAATATTCGATGCTACATAAGTAGCAATACTACCGGAAGCTCTGCCTTTAGAAGCACTACATTTAGATCGAACTAAAAAAGTTTTGAAGGTGCCTCTAATGTGAAGTACACCAAGGCTGTGGCTGGCCAGGAAGTGTTACTGCAAGCACAGATTATCATAATTATTAAGAATATTTGCAAGAATAGGTCTCTTTTTTATAAGATCACAATTAATGTTCTAAAAGAGATAACGAATATTCATCTCTCTACTTAGCTGCCCGTTTATCGGTTTGAGTGTTGCAAGTGCATTAGTTACTGTAACAAGTGTGATTAGACTCTTTACATGTAATGCAAAACATGTTCCGAACACATGGATTATCCCTGGCGGAAGAGTGCTCTGTGGAGCCCCAGCGAGAGCACAGTTCTGCGTTCTTACAATCAACAGCAAGATGTCCTTGTTGATGGTATCTGAAAAACCGTCTATGTACGAATGAAATTCTGTACAGTTAACTTCTCATGACCCACTTTCAGAAAATTTTTCAGAAAGGAATCGAGATCATTCCGTTGTTCAAAATAAATCTTGTAGACACGTGACTTGCCACACTACAAAGCTTTGACACATTTTGGAATAATTTTCTCTAGATCTTTTTCATTCATTTCTGTCGGTACGCCTTTTATTACACCGATGAAAGCGGGGGATTTAACAGAGGCTAACAGGCCAGGTTGGAACTTTTTCATCTGGTCAACAATTGAGGAGGCAGCGGGTTTACTTTTTACGACAATTTTCCATTCTGATGAAGAACGTTTCACCTCTGAAATATCATTTGCAGCTTCAGGACATATTTTATCAATAAAATCTTTCCTTAATAGTGGAGATGAAAGATTGAACGGGCAATTTTTTAACACAACAGCATAGGTAGGAGGATTGGATTGGTCCTTGGTGCAAGACGACGGAGCGGAAGAGGGCCAGGCAGAAGTTGCCTGTACTGCTAGATACAGGCAACTTCTGACAGGCAACATCATATAGATGGCGTTGGTTGTTATTCTGCCATATGCTGATTCTCCCTTGTTAGTTGCACACAATATCTGGTTCAAGTCCTTATAAGCCCTATTACAAGCCCTATTAAGCTAATTTTAAACTACAATATCCCATAAGAATATATTTCTACAGACGACTTTGCAACGTATATTGTATTTCTGAATACTGGAGGGATTAACAACAGGAAATCTTGGAAAGAAAATGCTTTGTAATTGACTTTAAATGTATTTTCGAGAAAAAGCTGATTAGCTTTTTTTCCGTCAATAATCAGAGATTTGTACCCTTTTTCATTCTTTTAGAAGCTGGATGAAAGAAGGTTTTTACAGCGAAGAATGACTCCGAGCTTTTTTTGTGCAGGAGGCTCTCGCCCGATCAAGATGGTTATTCCAAGAGAGATTGGTGGAGAAATGAATCCCCAGTGGACGAAGCTCTTCGACTCTCTTTACAGTTTCATTTTTGAAAATGAAACTAGGGTATCCACGTGGCACCTTTGATCGGGTAATACGAAGCTCCTTTGTTTTCGATGAGAGAGAGAGAGAGAGAGAGAGAGAGAGAAGGATTTATTGAAAAAAAAACATAGAAACAAAATATTATTGCTACTTCCCCGAAAAAGCGAAGCTTGTCCGTGGGTGAGGTAGAAAAAACAAAATTCTTAAAACAAAAAGAACACTTGGCCACCAACACCACTAATACCACCACACTAAACAATAAATACAAAATAATCAAAACACGAAAAAAATAATTATTATTTTACTATCTATGCTTTTGAGGGACTTGGGACCAATTTCATTAAGAGGACCCCCCCCCTCCCTACCTTCTCCTGTGGTGATTAATGTCTGTATAGAATATTGGAAGCTTTAAGACTTCAGGTTTATTTTTGTATCTCCCTGAGGAGACGTTTTCTCACTTATTTCTCCTACTGTAGGAGTGCCACTGTCTCCATAAGAAAAGCTATAGTTGAATATTATTTGTGAAATCTCGCGCTCATTATCTGATTTTTAAAGCTTCTGTTTGGAAAGAAAATGCTTTGTAATTGACTTTAAATGTATTTTCGAGAAAAAGCTGATTAGCTTTTTTTCCGTCAATAATCAGAGATTTGTACCCTTTTTCATTCTTTTGGAAGCTGGATGAAAGAAGGTTTTTACAGCGAAGAATGACTCCGAGCTTTTTTTGTGCAGGAGGCTCTCCCCCGATGAAGGTGGTTATTCCAAGACAGATCGGTGGAGAAATGAATCCACAGTAGACGAAGCTCGTCGACTCTCTTTACAGTTTCATTTTTGAAAATGAAACTGGGGTGTTCGCGTGGCACCTTTGATCGAGTAATAAGAATCTCCTTTGTTTTCGATGGAGAGAGAGAGAGAGAGAGAGAGAGAGAGAGAGAGAGAGAGAGAGAGAGAAATAGAGAGAGAGAGAGAGAGAGAGAGAGAGAGAGAGAGAGAGAGAAAGAAAAGTATTTACTGAAAAAAAACATAGAAACAAAAAATTATTGCTACTTCCCCTAAAAAGCGAAGCTTGTCCGTGGGTGAGGTAGAGAAAACAAAATCCTTAAAACAAAAAGAACACTTGGCCACCAACACCACTAATACCGCCACACTAAGCAATAAATACAAAATAATCAAAACACGAAAAAAGTAATTTTTATTTTACTATCTATGCTTTTGAGGGATTTGGGACCAATTTCATTAAGAGGAACCCCCCTCCCTACCTTCTCCTGTGGTGATTAATGTCTGTATAGAATATTGGAAGATTTGAGACTTCAGGTTTATTTTTGTATCTCCGTGAGGAGACGTTTTCTCACTTATTTCTCCTACTGTAGGAGTGCCGCTGTCTCCATAAGAAAAGCTATAGTTGAATATTATTTGTGAATTCTCGCGCTCATTATCTGATTTTTAAAGCTTCTGTTTGGAAAGAAAATGCTTTGTAATTGACTTTAAATGTATTTTCGAGAAAAAGCTGATTAGCTTTTTTTCCGTCAATAATCAGAGATTTGTACCCTTTTTCATTCTTTTGGAAGCTGGATGAAAGAAGGTTTTTACAGCAGTAGAAATGCATCTATTGATCGTGACAGGAGTCCATATATGGGCATAGAGTCCCGTACGAACCATGTGGTTTATGGTTTTCTCAGTGAGAATGAAAAAACAGGAATTTTCTCACTTAGAAAAACAGGAATTTTCTCACTTGAAAAAACAGGAATTTTCTCACATTTATGGTTGTTTTCATGGATGGTTATGTGTGTTGTTCGATTTATTTGATGTTTTTTTCTCGGATGTCAACATCAAATTATGGATGTTTTATGGTTTTTGTCAGTGAGAATTTGAAAAACAGGAACTTTCTCACATCTATGTCTGTTTTCATGGATGGTTATGTGTGTTGTTCGATTTATTTGATGTTTTTCATGTCTGTTTTATGGATGATTCAGAAATAGTATTTGATGTTGTTGTTCAAGCCAAATGTTATGAGTTTCCCGGAAATAGTTAGATCACGTGTTTCCTTCTCGGCCAATCAGAGGGCTTTGTTTACATAGTAGCGGCGGAGTGAATATAAAGAAAGGATTTTTGTCATTAGTTTTATTAGTCTGTGAATAGAATTCAAGGAGTGAGAAGAACAGTTTTGACTTTTCACTTTTGGATATATATTTGTGTTGATCGCGATGAGTTGAATGTTTACAATATTAGAAGTTCATAGTTGAGTTGATGGTACTGATAAAAGATCACCAAACATTGCAATGGAAATTACGAAAGGATCACGTCTTTGTCTGGAATGGGATGCAGTATATGCGAGATATGTGATATCCTTGAGCAAATTTAAAATGGAGGATCAATTATGTTTCGCCGCAAAAGTTGATATAGCACATGTGAATAGACTTCAATGTGCTTTAAGTGCATTGGTGAAACATATTGAAGACAATAAACAGTATCGTTAATTGTATATGCTCTGTATTATTGATGTTGTTGTTGTTGTAATTATTCAATAAAATTGTATCGAAATCGAAAATGTTCTCTTTCTTTTCTGGTTAGGGCTAACGAATCAGGCTTAGTCTAGAGTCAGCAGTCGGAGTGAAAGGTCTGAAAAGTGAATAAATTTGAGAAAGAGAGAATTAGATTAGATCTAGTGTTTATGGAAAAACATTTGATTTTGGATGATGATTTTCTCGAGCTATCTCTTAAACGCAGGATATTCTTATGTCAGGGAACAATTGACAATATAATGAGGAATGATTCTCTCCCATTGGACTATTGTATGAAACTTTTAAAATGTGATTCAAATGCTTATAGTCAATTTATTGATATATTAATTGGAAAAATGAAGAATCATATCGTGGATATACTTTTGAAAACATTGCCAATGGATTCAATGTAGATGGCTCCCCCATCACTCGAAGGAGATAACATCACAGAGCTACTCCTCTCTCCCCCATTTCCCTCTCATTGAATTTATGGAGCAAGGATGATCAGTTTCGTTTTAGCTGTGAGTGAGTTGACATCGGAAGCCGAAAAATGTTCTATATATGTCCATTGTACATGTACACTCTTGGCAGTTGTAATCAATGTGAGAATTATACAATTATTGATGACTACAGTGAAAAGTGTAAATTATGTAATCCTTGTAAATTATATATAGGCTATGCAGTACAAATTAAAGGATGTAATTCATGTCTTTAGGAGATTTGTGACTCTCATTCTAGAGGACACCTGTGCTCCAATTGTCGTTATGATAAATGTGAACAGTGGGAGAATACTTACCCCGCTATGATTGGAAAGAACCCCAAACGTGATTTTAGTTTATTTTTACGAGATTGGTATCGTCGCGGATTTAAATTATTCTGGGAAGAGGAATCTGGCCTACGATTCAATTGTTGGGGTAACAAGACAATTTGGTTTCTACGACATCGTTGTGATGACACCCCCTACTATGACTATAAACCAAGTGATTTTTATTTGGCAGTTACCGAATGTGGTTCACCACTTGAAAAAATTGTATGTGATATTGCATCAAATAGACAGATTGAAACTCGCGAATTTCTTAATATGAATGCAAATAGTATCATTGACTATACAAAGAGATATGACAAGAGTGAAGTTACATTGTACTGTAGAAAATGTGACCCTGACTTTGCAGTCAATCAAGATCAATATACAGTGAATCCAAATGATTTACCTGCATTAGTGGTTCACGACAGTTGCCTATACATAAAAGAAGAAGAAATCTAAAAGTGTAGATTTAAAGACATTGTTGTATATATATATGCATTTTATTAATAAACAAATTCACAAAAATTTTTTAAGCACTTTACTCCTAGGGCACTGAAATCAATACTATATAGGTCTGAGAGGATATTTTCCACTAGAAATTCATTCAGACGTGGATTGTGACCATAAATGTTAAGAAGCTGCTTTTAAGTATAGCCGCGACATTGGAACACAAAATATAGTAGTGCATGGAAGCCGCAGCTTTTAGTCGTTAGATCCTGCACCCTCTTCCGATTTTGAATAATAGTTTTCCCACTACTCTCAATATAGTTGCTGATGTGAGGCGTGTAGAATGTATAGGGTAGGCCAAAAGGATCAAAAAATTCCATCGTCTTCATTGTTCGAAAGATGCACAGCCAATGACCCGTCAGCACAGTCGACGGACTGCTATTAACAATAATCAAGGTATTGTTCGCGCTTTGAATTTTTCCAAGAAAGTCTGAGGGTAGACAATATGATTTGTACTGGGACATGTAGGGATCCATATTAAATAAACTGATTATTTTACTGGTGTTCATGGTGCCAAGTCTAGTAGAACACTACCTTCGGAAGTGATGTCCCAATAGGTTTCATATTTATTTAGTAAGATTAGTGCAATACTCTCTGTCAATGGGTCGGTAAATGTAAACTATAAACGTACACTCCCTGTACGTACTATACTCATATCCTGTGTACCCAACAAATCCAGTACAGTGATACCATGTGTTTTAGCAAACATATCTTACACACACACACACACACACACACACACACACACACACACACACACACACACACACACACACACGCTCAACACACACACACACACGCACAGGCACACACACACTTACACACACACTTACACACACACACACACGCACACACAAACACACACGAACACACAAACACACACACACACACACATGAATTTCTATCGTGAAATGCAAGAGTTGGAATATTTCAGTAGTGACTTGCTGTGCTTTACCTTCTCACAGTTACATTCTCTTGATTTTTTGAAGTTCATTTTGAATTTCTGTCATGAAATGCAAGAGTTGGAAAATTGGGGTCCTTAGTCCACCAGCCCAAATGGTGGAAATCCACTAGCTCAATATTGGGGTCTCAGTCCACCAACCTGAATGGTGTATATTCACTAGCTCAGAATTAGGGTCTTAGTCCACCAGCCTGAATGGTGGAAATTCACTAGCTCAGAATAGGGGTCTTAGTCCACCAGCCTGAATGGTTGAAATTCACATTAGACGAGGTTACGTGCGCACACACACACAGAGAGAGACGACTAACACACAGGTTCAACACACACTAAGAGACGACACACACAGAAAGAAACTGAATTACAATATGAATATGATCAGGAATTGTTTACAAGTCAGGTTGGCCGAGTGGTTAAGGCGCTAGACTCAAGATCTGGTCCCCATACGGGGTCGTGGGTTCGAACCCCACACCTGGCAAATTTTTCTTATTTAATTTTTTTCTTTAATCATGTCTTGTGATTTCACTAAATAAATTCTGTAAAAGGATTTATGCAGAACCTAAATTGTTAGGGTCTTTAATAGATTAAATAAAAAAAAACTAGAAAAGTGCAAATGTTCAAATTCTCTTCTGAATTTTCTTAAAGAAGAGAAAAAGTTAGCTCAATTCTGAACTTTACCAATGAAACTGAATTACAATATGAATATGATCAGGAATTGTTTACAAGTCAGGTTGGCCGAGTGGTTAAGGCGCTAGACTTAGGATCTGGTCCCCATATGGGGTCGTGGGTTCGAGTCCCACACTTGACAATTTTTTCTTATTCTAAATCTTTGGAAACAGCCTATATTTCTGACCGTTTAAGTTTTTATTTTAGTGTTGTCAGTCAAAAGCTATGACCTTGAGAAAAGAGCTTGAGAAAATTGCCTGATTATCGAAAAATGGGTAAACATCCTCCAAAACTCGACAGGAATACACCCCTCCAGCGCTTTGTCGAATATGTTGAATAAAATATGCAAAGTCGCCATAGCTTTATTTCATTTTTAAGGTTAATTTAGACGAGGTTCTGAATTTTCTTAAAGAAGAGAAAAAAGTTAGCTCAATTCTGAACTTTACCAATGAAACTGAATTACAATATGAATATGATCAAGAATTGTTCACAAGTCAGGTTGGCCGAGTGGTTAAGGCGCTAGACTTAAGATCTGGTCCCCATATGGGGTCGTGGGTTCGAGTCCCACACTTGACAATTTTTTTCTTATTCTAAATCTATAGAAACATCCTCTATTTCTGACCGTTTAAGTTTTGATGTTAGTGTTGTCAGTCAAAAGCAATGACCTTGAGAAAAGCGGCACAGTCGGGGTATCCATCCCCAGGATAGGTTAGGTTAGGTTAAGTGGTCTTAACCTAACCCAGGTTAGGTTAGGTTACCTAACCTAACTAGGGTTAGCAGGTTAGGTTAGGTTAGGTTCGGTTAAGTGGCCGGCCACGTACGCTTCACTTAGGTTAGGTGAGAGACAGGCAAAAAGTTAGGTGTTTGATTCGGTTAGGCTAGGTTAGAGTCAGTGCGGGGAGTTGCAGTGCGGTGCGCCGTGGAGCGCATACTTTCGCCCCCTCACGTCGGCTACCCTAGCCTAACCTAACTTAACCTAACCTAATCTAACCTAACCTAACCTAATCATACACCTAACTTTTTGCCTGTCTCTCACCTAACCTAAGCTAACCTAAGTGAAGCATACGTGGCCGGCCGCTTAACCGAACCTAACCTAACCTGCTAACCTTAGTTATGTTAGGTAACCTAACCTAACCTGGGTTAGGTTAAGACCCCTTAACCTAACCTAACCGATCCTGGGGGTGGATACCCCGACTGGGCCTCTTGTCTCAAGGTCATTGCTTTTGACTGACAACAATGCCATCAAAAATTAAACGGTCATAAATAGAAGCTGTTTCTATAGATTTATAATAATAAAAAAATTGTCAAGTGTGGGACTCGAACCCACGACCCCGTATGGGGACCAGATCTTAAGTATAGCGCCTTAACCCCTCGGCCAACCTGACTTGTGAACAATTCTTGATCATATTCATATTGTAATTCAGTTTCATTGGTAAAGTTCAGAATTGAGCTAACTTTTTTCTCTTCTTTAAGAAAATTCAGAACCTCGTCTAAATTAACCTTAAAAATGAAATAAAGCTATGTCGACTTTGCATATTTTATTCAACATATTCGACAAAGCGCTGGAGGGGTGCATTCCTGTCGACTTTTGGAGGATGTTTCCCATTTTTCGATAATCAGGCAATTTTCTCAAGCTCTTTTCTCAAGGTCATAGCTTTTGACTGACAACACTAACATCAAAACTTAAACGGTCAGAAATATAGGCTGTTTCCAAAGATTTAGAATAAGAAAAAATTGTCAAGTGTGGGACTCGAACCCACGACCCATATGGGGACCAGATCCTAAGTCTAGCGCCTTAACCACTCGGCCAACCTGACTTGTAAACATTTCTTTATAATATTCATATTTTAATTGATTTTCATTGGTAAAGTTCGTAATTAATCTAACTTTTTTCTCTTCTTTAAGAATATTAATAGGATAATTTGAATATTTCCACTTTTCTAGTTTTTTTTTTATTTAATCTATTAAATACACTTACAATTTGGGCTCTAAATATATACTTTTACAGAAGTTACTTAGTGAAATCACAAGACATGATGAAAGAAAAAAAGTACATAAGAAAAAAATTGCCAGGTATGGGGGTCGAACCCACGACCCCGTACGGGGACCAGATATTGAGTCTAGCGCCTTAACCACTCATCCAACCCGACTTGTAAATAATTCCTGATCATATTCATATTGTACTTCAGTTTCTTTCTGTGTGTGTCGTTTCTTAGTGTGTGTTGACCCTGTGTGTTAGTCGTCTCTCTCTGTGTGTGTGTGTGTGCGCACGTAACCTCGTCTAATGTGAATTTCAACCATTCAGGCTGGTGGACTAAGACCCATATTCTGAGCTAGTGAATTTCGACCATTCAGGCTGGTGGACTAAAACCCTAATTCTGAGCTAGTGAATTTCTACCATTCAGGTTGGAGGACTGAGACCCCAATATTGAGCTAGTGGATTTCCACCATTCAGGCTGGTGGACTAAGACCCCAATTTTCCAACTCTTGCATTTCATGACAGAAATTCAAAATGAACTTCGAAAAATCAAGAGAATGTAACTGTGAGAAGGTAAAGCACAGCAAGTTCTACTGAAATATTCCAACTCTTGCATTTCACGATAGAAATTCATGTGTGTGTGTGTGTGTGTGTGTGTGTGTGTGTGTGTGGGTCTGTGTGTGTGTTTGTGTGTTGTTTTGGGGTATAGTTTTTGAGTTTTGTTTTTTTTTATTTTTATGTATGTTTTTTTTATTTGTTTGTGTGTGTGTGTGTGTGTTTGTGTGTGTGTGTGTGTGTGTGTGTGTGTGTGTGTGTTTTGGTGCTTGTGGTTGGTAGGGCTTGTGTTGGTTTTTGATGATGTGTATGTGTATGTAAGTTTTTGTGTGTATATGTAAGTTTTTGTGTGTGTGTGTAAGTTTTTGTGCGTGTGTGTAAGTTTTTGTGTGCATGTAAGTTTTTATCTGCATGTAAGTTTTCGTGTGCATATGTAGGTTTTTGTGTGTGTGTGTGTGTGTGTGTGTGTGTGTGTGTGTGTGTGTGTGTGTGTGTATTTTTGTGTGAGTGTCTATTTGTTGGCGTGTTTGTGTGTTTATGTTTTTGTGTGTGTGTGTAATTGTTCGTGTGTGTGTGTGTGTGTATGTTTTTTTGTGTGTGTGTGTGTGTGTATTTTTTTGTGTGTGTGTATGTTTTGGCGTGTGTGTGTATGTGTTTGTGTGTGTGTGTGTAAGTTTTTGTGTGTGTGTGTCAGATTTTGTGCGTGTGTGTCTGTTTTTGTGTGTGTGTGTAAGTTTTTGTGTGTCTAAGCTATTGTGTGTGGATATAAGTTTTTTGTGTGTTTGTGTAAGTTTGTGTGTGTGTGTGTGTGTGTGTGTGTGTTTGTTTTTTTTTGTTTGTGTGTGTGTTTTTTTTTTGGTTGTTTTTGTGTTTGTTTGTGTGTGTGTGTTTTTGTTTGTGTGTAAGTTTTTGTGTGTGTGTAAGTTTTGGCGTGTGTTTGTTATTTTTCGTGTGTGTATGTTTTAGTTTTGTGTGTGTGTGTGTGTGTAAGTTTTTGTGCGTGTGTGTTTGTGAGTTTTTGTGTTAATTTGTAAGTTTTTGTGTATTTGTGTTTGTGTGTGTAATTTTTTGTGTGTGTGTAAGTTTTCGGGTTTGTGTGTGTTTGTTTTCGTGTGTGTGTGTGTGTGTTAGTTGTGTGTATGTGTGTGTGTGTTAGTTTTTGTGTGCATGTTTGTTTTTGTGTTCTTTTTAGTTTTGGTGTGCTTGTGTTTGTGTTTTTGTGTGTGTGTGTGTTTAAGTTTGTGTGTATGTGTGTGTGTGTGTGTGTGTGTAAGTTTTGGAGTGTGTTTGTTATTTTTAGTGTGTGTGTGTGTGTTATTTTTCTTTTTATTTTTTTATATTGTTTTTGTTTAATTTTTTTAGTTTTTGTTTATTTTTTCTTGTTTTTATTTTTGATGTTTTTTATTTTGTTTTTTTTTAATTTTTTTTGAGTGTGTGTGTGAGTTTTTTTTGTTCATGTGTAAGTTTTTGTGTGTGTGTGTGTGTGTGTGTGTAAGTTTTTGGCGTATGTGTGTGAGT
Organism: Artemia sp. Qi Xiang Cuo; assembly: GCF_049724085.1. Taxonomy (NCBI): domain Eukaryota; kingdom Metazoa; phylum Arthropoda; class Branchiopoda; order Anostraca; family Artemiidae; genus Artemia; species Artemia sp. Qi Xiang Cuo. The sequence continues at coordinate 14,147,937 of NC_142805.1, forward strand.
TTTCGTGTGTTTGTGTGTGTAAGTTTTGTGTGTGTGTGTGTGTGTAAGTTTTTGTGTGCATTTAAGTTTTTGTGTGCATGTAAGTTTTCGTGTGCATGTGTAAGTTTTTGTGTGCTTCCCAAATCATAATTTTCTGAAAGGACACACCTATGAAAGGCTAAGAAATCTAGCTTAGAAAAGTCAAAAATAGCAAATTAACCATCCCAAATCATAGGTTTCAGTCAACACACACCTACGAATGGCTATGAAATCCTGCTCAGAAAAGTCAAAAAATATCAACCCACACACCCCCAAATCATAGGTTTCAGACATCACACACCTACGAAAGACTAAGAAATCCGGTTATGAAAAGTCAGAAATAGCAAATTACATATCCCAAATCATAGGTTTCAGACAACACTCACCTATGAACGGCTAAGAAACCTAGGTCAGAAAAGTCAAAAATAGCAAACTAGTCATCCCAAACTATGTTTCAGACAACAAACACCTATGAAAGGCTAAGAAATCCAGCTCAGAAAAGTCAAAAGTAGCAATCCACCCACCCCAAATCATAGGTTTCAGACACTACACACCTATGAAAGACTAAGAAATCCAACTCAGAAAAGCCTGAAATAGCAACCCACACATCCCAAATCATAGGTTTCAGAAAAGTCAAAAATAGCGAACTATTCATCCCAAACTATTGGTTTCAGACAACATTCACCTACGAAATACTAGAAAACCTTAGCTCAGAAAAGCCTGAAATAGCAAACTATACATCCCAAATCATAATTTTCTGACAACGCATACCTATGAAAGGCTAAGAAATCCAGCTCAGAAAAGTCGAAAATAGCAAACTACACATCCCAAATCATAGGTTTCAGACACCACACACCTATGAAAGACTAAGAAATCCAACTCAGAAAAGTCAAAAATAGCAAACTACATATCCCAAATCATAAGTTTCACTCAACACACACCAACGAAAGGCTAAGAAACCTAGCTCATAAAAGCCTGAAATAGCAAACTACTCATCCCAAACTATTGGTTTCAGACAACATTCACCTAGGAAATACTAGGAAACCTTAGCTCAGAAAAGCCTGAAGTAGCAAACTACACATCCCAAATCATAGGTTTCAGACAACACACATCAACGAAAGACGGGTGCTCGGGGAGAGCCTTTGTGGGTCTGTGGGTCCCTTGAGGGTCGGTGGTCCGTTGGGAGCTCGGGGGGACCGTGGGGGACGGGGGGGTGGGCTTGGGGGGGGGGGGGGGGGCATGGGGGGGTCGGGGTGGCCCTGGGGGGGACCGGGAGGGCCGGTGGGGGCCGGGGGGACATTTGGGGACCGGTGGAGGGCCTTTGGGACCCCGTTGGTCCTTTGGGAGCGCGATGTGCCTTTGGGGGGCCCGGGGATGGCATTTGGGGGTCTGGATGGGTCTTTGGGGCGCCGGTGGCCCTTTGGGAGCTTGGGGGGGCCTTTGAGTGTCCGGGGGGGGGGCAGTTGGGGGCCTGGGGGACATTTGGGGACCGGTGGAGGGCCTTTGGGAGCTTGGGGGGCCTTTGAGGACCGGGGGCTTCCTTCGGGGTTGGGGTAGGAGGATTGGAACCCTTTGGGGTTGGGTTAGAGGACCTCACAACACTGTTCAAATGAAACTTGTGTATTATAACGACCACAGAGTTTCACCATTAAATTCTCTTCTAAAATCTCTTCAAAATCTTCTTTTAAAATGTCTCTATCTGTTTCGCCGAAATAGTTCCATAACCTGTCTAAAACGGTTTCGCCCAAATAATCCCTAAACGCAAATTCAGCGTGTTCCTTTGTTATTGGCATCTCTGTGCTAACGCATTTCAAATTAATAGGAAACCTTTTCGCGCGCTAAAACAATTCATCGCTAAGATGTTTCTTGCCTAATTGTTTCCATGTCCTTTGGTTATTAATATCCTTTGGAGTTCGACCAGTAGAACTGTTCCCGAGGCAAAGACATTAATGATTTGGATCTATTCCTGGAGAAATGTTTCTAGGCGAAAATTTTTAAAGTCTGACAGATGATGTCATTGATTGATTGATCTGTCAAGAGTTCACAGGTCCGACTCGTGACTACACCACGTGGTTTATTGTTTTCCAAGTGAGAAAGTTCCTGTTTTTCCAAGTGAGAAAATTCCTGTTTTTTCATTCTCACTGAGAAAACCATATAACAGACATAAATTGCTGTTGACATCCATAAATGTGACATAGTTCCTGTTTTTCAAATTCTCACTGACAAAAACCATAAAACATCCATAATTTTATGTTGACATCCGAGAAAAACATCAAATAAATCGAACAACACACATATCCATCCATGAAAACAACCATAAATGTGACAAAATTCATGTTTTTTCAAGTGATAAAATTCATGTTTTTTCATTCTCACTGAGAAAACCATAAACCACGTGGTGTAGTCACGACTGGTGACTACATCAAATAAATCGAACAACACACATAACCATCCATGAAAACAGACATAAATGTGAGAAAGTTCATGTTTTTCAAATTCTCACTGACAAAAACCATAAAACATCCATAATTTGAAGTTGACATTCGAGAAAAACATCAAATAAATCGAACAACACATAACCATCCATGAAAACAACCATAAATGTGACAAAATTCCTGTTTTTCCAAGTGAGAAAATTCCTGTTTTTTCATTCTCACTGAGAAAACCATAAACCACGTGGTCATGTCACGAGTATAAGATAGCTCTCTACTTACAGCGAAGAATGACTCCGAGCTTTTTTTGTGCAGGAGGCTCTCCCCCGATGAAGGTGGTTATTCCAAGACAGATCGGTGGAGAAATGAATCCACAGTAGACGAAGCTCGTCGACTCTCTTTACAGTTTCATTTTTTAAAATGAAACTGGGGTGTTCGCGTGGCACCTTTTATAGAGTAATAAGAATCTCCTTTGTTTTCGATGAGAGAGAGAGAGAGAGAGAGAGAGAGAGAGAGAGAGAGAAGGATTTATTGAAAAAAAACATAAACAAAAAATTATAGATACTTCCCCTAAAAAGCGAAGCTTGTCCGTGGGTGAGGTAGAGAAAACAAAATCCTTAAAACAAAAAGAACACTTGGCAACCAACACCAATAATACCACCACACTAAACAATAAATACAAAATAATCAAAACACGAAAAAAATAATTTTTATTTTACTATCTATGCTTTTGAGGGATTTGGGACCAATTTCATTAAGAGGACCCCCCCCCTCCCTACCTTCTCCTGTGGTGATTAATGTCTGTATAGAATATTGGAAGATTTGTGACTTCAGGTTTATTTTTGTATCTCCCTGAGGAGACGTTTTCTCACTTATTTCTCCTACTGTAGGAGTGCCACTGTCTCCATAAAAAAAGCTATAGTTGAATATTATTTGTGAATTCTCGCGCTCATTATCTGATTTTTAAAGCTTCTGTTTGGAAAGAAAATGCTTTGTAATTGACTTTAAATGTATTTTCGAGAAAAAGCTGATTAGCTTTTTTTCCGTCAATAATTAGAGATTTGTACCCTTTTTCATTCTTTTGGAAGCTGGATGAAAGAAGGTTTTTACAGCGAAGAATGACTCCGAGCTTTTTTTGTGCAGGAGGCTCTCGCCCGATGAAGGTGGTTATTCCAAGAGAGATTGGTGGAGAAATGAATCCCCAGTGGACGAAGCTCTTCGACTCTCTTTACAGTTTCATTTTTGAAAATGAAACTAGGGTATCCACGTGGCACCTTTGATCGGGTAATACGAAGCTCCTTTGTTTTCGATGAGAGAGAGAGAGAGAGAGAGAGAGAGAGAGAGAGAGAGAGAGAGAGAGAAGGATTTATTGAAAAAAAACATAGAAACAAAAAATTATTGCTACTTCCCCTAAAAAGCGAAGCTTGTCCGTGGGTGAGGTAGAAAAAACAAAATTTTTAAAACGAAAAGAATACTTGGTAACCGACGCCACTAATACCACCACACTAGAAAATAAATCCAAAATAATATCATATATTATACTTTTCTTCCGGGAACATCATATCAACAAAACAACACAATAAATAAATCAATCAAGCAAAACTCATATTCAGCAAAAAGCTGTTCCTTAATGGTTTTTCTAAATGTGTTGGGGTCTCCAATAGTATTAGTATCACTATTTAAACTATTCTATTTCCGCGTACCTCTATAAAAAACAGAAAAACATGAACGGGAAGATATACCTTTTGGTACATAAAAGTCCGCACTACCCCTTGTATCGTGAGAATGAACACTAGACCTAATGGACAATAAATCACCAAAACAACGAGACTGAATATCCTGGTGTAGTCCAAAAATGAACCACAATATGTAGAATTCACGAAGGCCTGCAGCCGGCAAAATTTTTAAAGTTGGGTAAATTTCTAAAACAGACTTATGTGGAGATATACCGGCTAAAATTCTTACTGCATGATTTTGTAGAACTCTTATTGGTTTTAGGATAGAATTAAAAGTAGAAATAGTAGCCGAAAAAGTAGAAAAAAGTAGCCAAATACTCGATGTATTAAAGTTGATCATCCATGTATCAGATCACTTTTCGATTTTATAAAGATCCATCTGTAGGGAAAGGGAGGCTTGTGTTGGGTATTCGTGTTTTGGGATTGCTGAGTGGGTCGTGACATCGTCGGCAAAGTGCTGCAGAGGGCTTGTAAGGTTGTCTCCCTTGTCATTTATTTATTATAAAATATTAAGACTTTTGGAGAGAGTCTTGGGCCAAAAGACACCCCCTCTCCTGTGTGGAGGAATTTACAAGACTCCTTGATATTATAGACAAGAAATAAAAGTACAAACAATGTTTCTGAAAGCCGATATGGGAAAAACATCAAACATCTTTACATGTTTTCCAGCAAGAAGGAATTTTTAGTTCTAAAATTTTTGAATTCCAGCAATACGAAATTTTTGTTTCTAAAATTTTTGAGGAAACAATTTTTTTGGGTGCTTATAGAGCACAAACCTCGGTGTTTTGTCCCTTAATTGTTGGCCCTGATTAGGAAGGGGTAATAACATTCCAATTAACTTAATCCTAAACGAATAATAAGAAATCATCGAGTTCACATAGTCCTTGGAATATTTTTAGAATTGTTCAGAATCCATGTAAGGACGCCCACAGGGATGGATAGGGGGCGCAGTGTTCTTTGCCAAAGAATACCACAAATTTATACAAAACGTAAAAATTGTAAAATTCAAAATAACTGTAGTAATTGTCTAGGAAGGGCAGTGGCGGATCCAGGGGGGGGGGCGAGGAGGCGCGCACCCCCCTAACATAGTCTAAAGTAGTGTAATTTACTTAATTAATGCAAGTTTGCGCTAATTAAACTTGTTGCTAATGCAAGTTTATCGGATCAACCTATTTTGCATCCCCCCACCCCCCGAAAAAAATCCTGGATCCGCCCGGGGGAAAAAACACTTAATTTTTCCAGAAGCAATCCTCGGTCCATGGGTTCATATAAAGGAGTTTACCCTTCCTTCCAAATAAGCAAGGCTCTGCAAAAGGTTACAAGGAGTATAATATTTATAGAAGCAGTCCTCAGTCCATGGATTCATATAAAATAATATACCGCTTCTTTCCAAATAAGTAAAACTACCTGCTGAGGAGGAGACGGTACTGGTGTATTATAGCAAAACCACTCAAAAAGTGAAGTTAGGTTAATCTTAATGAAATATACCAAAATATGATGAAAGTATAATGCTTTATTAACAAAATTATGGAAATTACAGAAGAAAATTATGGAAAGCAGGTCGTCCATAACGTATTATATTAAATACCTAACCCAATAACCTCTATATATTAAATATTTAATAAAAGTATACCTATATTGTAGTTTTTCTCAATGAGACTAAGCTAAGTATAACCTACTGCAGACAGACAAACCGGTTTTTCTTAGATCTTACAGATCAAAATTCTTGAGTGGGGTCACTATAATATGTAATTACCAGGAGGCTTGTGCTCCTCCCCCTTAAATGACTAAAATTGAGCAAAAAGAGTAAAGTTCTGTAATGAAGTAAAAGTTTTGGGGAAAAAGAAATATGACGGTGGTGTTTTTCGACGCTTGGCCAGCTTGAAACTACTACTACTGCTACTACTACTACTAACAACTCACCGCAGCACCAAGCCGCCTGAGGCCAACACAGCTGCGCATGCTCCTCCTCTGTCCCAATCTATTCAAAGCCTCTGTTTTTACACCCTCCCAGGAAGTTCCCATTTCCTTTAAATCTTTCTTTATGACGTCCTCCCACCCCAGACGAGGACGACCTGCTTGAAACCCAATAGAAAAGGTTTCTTAGGGTTGTCCCCTCCTCCTGGTGAGGTTTTTCTGGATCCTCTTGCCAGGGTTGCCACCCGGTGAGAAAAAATCGTTAGATTTCAGTGATTTTTTATTGGTTATTTAGTGATTTTCTTCCATGATCTAGTGTTTTATGGGCTAATTTAGGGCTTTATTAGTTTAGGCAATATAGAAGATCACTATAAATATTGATAAATCACTGGGGGTGGCAACTCTGCCATACATATATTCAATACTAGATAAGTGTTCTGGCAAGGTAATGTCGTGTACGGAATTATCTAAATCCTGAACATGAATGTTTTCCCCACCCTTGGAATGTTTCACATTTTCCACCACACATACCCTATGTTTTTGTATATTTCGTCTCTCTCTTCTGCGCTTATCCCAAAATGGTTCCCCCTTCCATGAAATAAGTTGTGGCGCACGCGTCTGCTGTTATAGTTAATTTTGCCTATAATGTACAACATAGTCAAACAATTTAAAGGTCAAGTATTTAGAAGCGTATCCTAATATTTTTGTATATTTCAACAAAAAGAAAACAAACAAAAACGATGAAAGCAACTTAATAAAACAATCACAAGCCCCCCGCAAAGGCTATCCTACTATAAATATTTGGAGGATACAGTATTAAAGTTGAGCAAATCCAGTAACTGTCGAGACTTGGGCTAAAGAACTTAAGCAACTAAATCTGAAACCTTATTTTAGCTTCTGGGATAACAATAATCAAGAATAGGTTTGAAAATTAATGTCAAGAATACTAAATCTCTAAGACAAGGAATAAGTGAAGGTGAAGAGATGATGTTGGGTAACAAGAAGATCGATCAAGTGAACAGCCTCACTTGCCTGGGTAGTATTTTCAGTAAAGACGGTGCAGTGAAGATCTTAAAAGTAGAATAGCCAAGGCCCAGGATGTTTTTTCACAAGTGAAAAAAGTTTGGAAGAATAGGAAGATGAGTTTTCGACCCGAGGGTCGAGGCCCATATTCGAAGCTGCAATGATGACAGTGCTCAAATATGGTTCTGAGTCGTGGGCGCTCCGAAAAACGGAAGAGGAGTTTCTAGATGTTTTCCAGAGAAATTGCCTACGGATTGTTTTGTGTACCCGACTGACTAACCGTATTTCAAATAGTAAGCTGTACAAAAAATTTGCTGCAATCGCACTTTCTTGGGCTATAGTGAGAGAAAGGATAAGATGGCTAAGACATGTTCTGCGTATGAAGAATAAGCAAATTGGCAAAGACTGTCTGCCAATCCTCTAGGACCAAAGGAAAAACAGGCCGTCCCCGAATGGTGTGGAAGGATGTCGTAATGAAAGATTTAAGGGAAATGAGAAATTCTTGGGAGGGTTTAAAAAGATAAGCTTTAAATAGATTGGGATGCAGGAGGAGTATGTGTAGCTGTAGTGGCCTCAGGGGGCTTGGTGCTGAAATGAGTTGACAGTAGTAGCAGTTCTATGTCATGACCATTACAATGAAAGGTATAATAATAATAATAATTTATTTTTAACCCGCTAAGGTAACAAAAGCGGAGTATAAAAGAAAAGAAAAAATACATACAAATCGACTAAATACACAGTAAAGACACTAAATCAATGAAGGAGGCGTACAAACCCATGATGAGCTGGGAGAGCCTTCACTGTCTGGGGGAGTTTGTCAGCAAGCTCAACTAGCATTTCAATTATATCTGGAAGCCCAAAAACTGAGACAAGGTTACGGTTCCGGTACCACGGAGGCAAATACAGTAGAAAACGCGAGAACCGAAAATAATAAGAACGTAATGACCGGGTATTTTTTCGCCCAAGAATGGGATAAACACCAGAAAGGAACAAAATTGAATGATCAGTAAAAACAGAATACAATTTAGCAAGGGTCTTCCTACTGTATTTCCCCCGATTGGCAACAATTTTGGAGTAAGATACTTGGATCTTTTTCTTACAATTCGCCACGGCATGTTCTCGGAGAGATTTAAGATTTTTAGCAATCTTTATACCCAACCACCGAAAAGAAGAGACACATGGGACAGAAAAAGAAGCGCAATCTAAAGGCGAGTTACAATTACTGTTAAACGAAAGATATTCACATTTAGAAAAATTCAGTGATAGACCAATCTTACTAAGGTGTGTTGCAACTGTAGATACAGAAACAGAAAGACCTTTTCTAGTCCTACTAATTAGAAGTATATCATCAGCATACGCTATGTAAGAAAGATTAATCGCCTGAAAAATACAAGTGGTTGGGATAGAAGATAAAACAGAAGAAATGCAAAGTTTAAAGATAGAAGGGGAAAGGACAGCACCTTGTCTGACACCACGCCGAACCGGAATTTTAGAATCGGAAATAACCCCTTCAGCTTTTATTCGTAGAAAAGAATTGGCATACCAATAACGAAGGAGAGAAACCAGAGAAAGATTAATGCCATGACTAAAAAGGGAAAACAGAGCTTGTGAGTGGACGACGCTGTCAAAAGCCTTGGAAAGGTCCAAGGCGCAAAGATGGAGTTCATATCCCTTTTTAGTCGCATCGATAAGAAGATTAATTAGAACTCGATGGGCTTGCTGGCACCCCACCCCAGACGAAAAACCAAGCTGATTTTCGCCAAAATGTGCACTCGATATGGACGGAAGAAGAACATATTCAAAAACTTTACTAAGATTGCATGACACAGTTATTGGCCGATACGACGAGCAATCGCTAGGAGGTTTCCTCTTTTAAGAATTGATGTTACAGACCCACATAGGAAGCTATCCGGTACCGCAGACGCACACAAGCACATTTGGAAAAGCAACTGCAGGTGTTGAAAAAGAAGTGGGCAATCAACTTTTAAATGGTTGGCAGAAATGCCATCACAATCGAGGGAATTTGATTTCAACCTTTTTACTGCCTGCTGAACCACAGAGAGCTCGACAGGCAAAATCTGAGTTTGGCTCAGCGATACGGGAAGTGCGGCAATGAGAAGTTTCGAAAAAACCGAATGGACATGATAATTCACTGAACTAAAAACTTTACTGTAATAACTATGCCATGCACCAGCACTAATCGGGCTTGTAGCAAAAGAATCATCAAGTTTTTCAGAATTAATTACCTTTTGCCAATCAGATTTACTTAACGGGAAATTCGATATTTTTGATTTAGTCGAGCGCAGGTAATTTTTATATTCTAATTTTGTCTTTTGCTTTATTTGATGAATAACCCCTTCAGACGGACGACCACAAGAAACCCAGATCCGCAACCAAAACTTTGCTTTATTTTTAATCGATTTCAATTCAGGATCCCACGACCACTCCGGTTTACGCGTGTTTCGCCTGACTCACTCCTGTGGTACAGCGGTCAATTCAGCTGTTTTAAGGCAAGATACTAATTTTAGATAATAATCATTTAGAGTATTTTTATCATTTGAAGACTTACAACTAAGCTGTAGAAGGTGGAAAGGAACTTGAATTGTAGCAAGTAGCATAGCTAGCGTAGAAATATACAGCGATAAATTTATCTTATTCCAATTTCGACGGAAAACCCATCTTCGTCCTGCTTGTAAAGCATTACGATTAGTACAAATCGGTATTTGAAAAACAAACGAAATCGGTAGGTGATCTAAATCGCAATGATCTTCATGAACAATTACAGTAGAAACGGGTAGGCCCGGAGAACAAACAACATGATCAATATTACTTTGACTACCGGAATGATGAAGATAAGAATATATACAAGTTTTTTCAACCAGCTTAAACTGCGGCAGCGAATCAAATATCAAATCCGAGCGAATATTCGATGACAGCAGGTCAGCGTTAAAGTCTCCAGCGATCAAAAAACGATAACCTTGATTTGAGACGGATTCCAAAAGTTTCTGTAATACACTGCAAGTCTTAGCGAATCTGTTAAGAGACTGAACCGATTTTCTGTCACAAGGCAAGTAAACATTTACGATCACTAAATCGTTAATCCGCACGGCCAAAATATCAGTCTTGCTATGTTTGGGATATGTTCGTTACTTCAAAAAAAAAAAAAAAAAAAAAAAAAGGTCCACTTTGATTCCGAACTGCCTCTATATTTTTTATTTCTGTTTCCTTTTTGGAATATTTTATTCTCCGAAGGAATTTTAGAAATGCGACACCTCTGTGGCTCGATATTCATTCCTAGACTAAACAAAATATTCCTTTTCAAATATCATTTTTGCGTAATCTAAGAGAAATAAATTTTATTGTTTGTGGTTTTGTGAATTATATGTAAAAGCTATAGGGTGTCTGAATTGAATAGTTTTATTTATAGCATAGCATTATTTACCTAATTTGTCTTGGTTATCCTTGAATTTGGTTTTTCAGCATCATACTCTTGACCTAGTGGGCTTTGGCATCGCTGCAAATGGAAAGTTTATCATGTCTTGTGATTCAGAAGGAGATCTAGTTTTATGGAGCTTAAAGGGAGCCATACTCCATCAGCTTCATACCAAGCTATCTCCTGCGTATTGTGCCAAAATTTCACCAGATGGGAAGCTAGTTGCTATTTCTGGTAAGATTATCCGGTATTTGTATTATATATCCCCTACCGCTCAAGAAGTGAAGTTAGGTCAATCCTAATAAAATATGCCTTATTATTATAAAAATATATTACTTTAGAAACAAATTTGGGCTATATATTTGCACATTAGCCCAAATTATATATTTACTATCTATTCTGTAACTTCTCTTTGACTTTTCTCACGCTAAGTTGAAAGAAACTAGCGAAAGAAACCGGTTTAACGTACGTCAATGAATGAACAAGTTTAACGGTTGGGGGTATATCATACAAATACCGATTTTCCTAACCCTCCTTTGCAATGGTTAAGTTTATGACTTCAAAATTACTGGAGCCTATTCAACCCTGTAAAATTGTGCAAAGACATGGCTGATGATTGAAGGGAGATAGGGTCGGATAAAGGGCGATTGGAGTGGTTGGGTCCAATTAGGTCCCAAATTGGAAAGGCCCCCGCGTTACCATCAAAAGGAAACAAAAAAGATTTTGGAATTTAAAGCAAATTAAGATAATAAGGGACAAATTATGAGTTATTAAAATAATTAAAAATATATTCATTTTAATTTTGCATATGTTTTTATAATATATACTTTAGAAAATAGAAAACTGATACCTGTAAAAGTTCATGTCGATTTTTTGAATTTATTCGGGGTAGTACATTAGAGAGATTTTGCACTGCGTACGTGAAGTCGTGAACTACTTTATGTACGTAAAGTTCTCTGCAGGTATATTTTATTTAAGTATTTAATATATAGACAGGGTCCCCCGATAAATCCAATCGGGCCCCGCACCAATTCAATCCGGCCCTTGGGGGAGACTTACTTGTTCAATTTTTACATTTCCTTATGTTTCAATTCTTTGCGTTTGATGGAAATCGAAAATATTGAAATAACTAAGAAAATCTAAAATAGTTAAAATAAATGCTTATTAGAACCATGGTGATTTGCAGCTAGTTGAAAAAACGAAGCGAAAAGACAAAAGTAGACCTCCGGCAAGGGCCTTGGCAGAGGTCATTGACAACGGCCTCCGACAAACCGTCCTCTGTTCTCAAATACAGAAAGAAACACTTCGAAAGATTTTTTTTTTTTTTTCTTGATTTGAGCACTGTTGACGGCTTGGCGAAGGTCCTTGCCGAAATATTTGTTTTTGTCTTTTCGCTTCGGTTTTCAACTGGCTGAAAGTCACCATGGTTTTTTCGGTTTTTGTTACTTATTTTTATATTTTTCCGTTTTCCACCAATGTCATGTATAGCCAGTGTGATCTTTAAGTGTATTTTCCGGTAAAAATTGTATCTCGGACACGACTTATTCCGGACATCAGTGCGACCTCATCATGGACAATGATAGACTAAGGGCAGTAATAAATGGGAGAAACTGGAGAAAATGGAAATGGGTGAAGGACAATGAAGAAAACGAGATAATTCAAAGCCAGTGAAAATTGCCATTGTAGTCGAGATTAGAGGTTATAATACTGAGGGCTATTTAAACATTTTCCTCTTATTTAAATATTAAAGAAAATGTTTTTCGAAAAGCTATTACTTACCCTTATGCTTTGATATTGCGCCTGCTGGTGGCGATTGTTTTTGGATATTTAGAATATTTGAAATAGTTCTATTATTTAATTCGGTTTTCGCCAACCCTCATTTTCAATCATTTCATTAATACTAAAACACTATTATAAACATAAAACTGGGTATTCGGCCCAAGAAGATTGGCTTGTTATGGGCCAAACAGTACAATAATAAAACACTGAGAGAACCATAAACAACACGCTAAATCACACACATAAACACATAAACACACATAAACATGACACACACATAGACACGCGAAATCACGCTAAATCACACATGTAAAATAAAGATAAAGGAGAATAAACACTAGAATACAGGATACTTGTTAAATATCCCGACCCCATCCTAGATGGGAAGTTAGGTTAATCCTAATGGAATATACCAAAGTATGATGAAAATATAATACTTTAGAAACAAAATAATGGAAACTACAGAAGAAAATTATTGAAAGCAAGCCACCCAGAACGCATTATGTTAAATACCTAACTAAAATACCAATTGTATATATTAAATATTTAATAAAAATATACCTAAATCTTGGTTTTTCTCAATGAAACTAAGCTAATTATAACATACTGCAGACAGACAAATCGGTTTTTCTCAGATCTTACAGATCAAAATGCTTCAATGTTGTCGGGATATTTAACAAGAACCGAATGCAGTAAAAAAAAATAACGAAATAACAGGTAGTATCTATAATAATAGCGATAAACAGAAACCTAGAAAGTAGAGACAACAGGGAAGACCAAGTTGGCATTAAAACATGAAATAAACCTTCGTTAAGGTTTTCATTTTAAAAGAAAAGGAGAGATTTATCAGTTGGGATAGAATTAAAAAAAGAAAAAAAAACAATAGGAAAAGCGAAAATGGGGAAATTAAAAAGAGGGAAAAAATAACTGGATTTGAAAGACCCGCCAAGAAACTGTCATCATGGAGAGAGGTTTCTGCTATATCTTTTTTGTGCACTTTCAAAACAATCTGTAAATCGACACTTTTTGAAAACTATCAAATATTTAAAATGCACAACGAAAAAGAATACCATAGAAGAAAAGCCAAAATAAAAGCTGTATGAGGATTGTGCCTTTAAACCAAGACCAATGGATACAATGAACGATAAAAAGACTACAAACATTAGAAAAAAAAGGAGAAAAATACTGGACTGGAAAGACCCGTCAAGAAACTGCCATCATGGAGAGAGGTTTCTGCTATATATTTTTTTTAGCACTTTCAAAACAATCTGTAAATCGACACTTTTCGAAAACTGTCAAATATTTAAAATGCACAACGAAAAAGAATACCATAGAAGAAAAGCCAAAATAAAAGCTGTATGAGGATTGTGCCTTTAAACCAAGACCAATGGATACACTGAACGATAAAAAGACTGCAAACATTAGAAAAAAGGAGAAAAATTACCGGACTGGAAAGAACCGTCAAGAAACTGCCATCATGGAGAGAGGTTTCTGCTATATCTTTTTTGAGCACTTTCAAAACAATCTGTAAATCGACACTTTTCGAAAACTATCAAATATTTAAAATGCACAACGAAAAAGAACACCATAGAAGAAAACCCAAAATAAAAGCTGTATGAGGATTGTGCCTTTAAACCAAGACCAATGGATACACTGAACGATAAAAAGACTACAAACATTAGAAAAAAAGGAGAAAAATACTGGACTGGAAAGACCCGTCAAGAAACTGCCATCATGGAGAGAGGTTTCTGCTATATGTTTTTTTTGAGCACTTTCAAAACAATCTGTAAATCGACACTTTTCGAAAACTGTCAAATATTTAAAATGCACAACGAAAAAGAATACCAGAGAAGAAAAGCCAAAATAAAAGCTGTATGAGGATTGTGCTTTTAAACCAAGACCAATGGATACACTGAACGATAAAAAGACTGCAAACATTAGAAAAAAGGAGAAAAATTATCGGACTGGAAAGACCCGTCAAGAAACTGACATCATGGAGAGAGGTTTCTGATATATCTTTTTTGAGCACTTTCAAAACAATCTGTAAATCGACACTTTTCGAAAATTATCAAATATTTAAAATGCACAACGAAAAAGAATACCATAGAAGAAAAGCCAAAATAAAAGCTGTATGAGGATTGTGCCTTTAAACCAAGACCAATGGATACACTGAACGATAAAAAGACTACAAACATTAGAAAAAAAGGAGAAAAATTACTGGACTGGAAAGACCCGTCAAGAAACTGACATCATGGAGAGAGGTTTCTGCTATATCTTTTTTGAGCACTTTCAAAACAATCTGTAAATCGACACCTGTCGAAAACTATCAAATATTTAAGACGCACAACGAAAAAGAATACCATAGAAGAAAAGCCAAAATAAAAGCTGTATGAGGATTGTGCCTTTAAACCAAGACCAATGGATACACTGAACGATAAAAAGACTGCAAACATTAGAAAAAAGGAGAAAAATTACTGGACTGGAAAGACCCGTCAAGAAACTGACATCATGGAGAGAGGTTTCTGCTATATCTTTTTTGAGCACTTTCAAAATAATCTGTAAATCGACACTTTTCGAAAATTATCAAATATTTAAGACGCACAACGAAAAAGAATACCATAGAAGAAAAGCCAAAATAAAAGCTGTATGAGGATTGTGCCTTTAAACCAAGACCAATGGATACACTGAACGATAAAAAGACTGCAAACATTAGAAAAAAGGAGAAAAATTACTGGACTGGAAAGACCCGTCAAGAAACTGACATCATGGAGAGAGGTTTCTGCTATATCTTTTTTGAGCACTTTCAAAAAAATCTGTAAATCGACACCTTTCGAAAACTATCAAATATTTAAGACGCACAACGAAAAAGAATACCATAGAAGAAAAGCCAAAATAAAAGCTGTATGAGGATTGTGCCTTTAAACCAAGACCAATGGATACACTGAACGATAAAAAGACTGCAAACATTAGAAAAAAGGAGAAAAATTATCGGACTGGAAAGACCCGTCAAGAAACTGACATCATGGAGAGAGGTTTCTGCTATATCTTTTTTGAGCACTTTCAAAACAATCTGTAAATCGACACTTTTCGAAAATAATCAAATATTTAAGACGCACAACGAAAAAGAATACCATAGAAGAAAAGCCAAAATAAAAGCTGTATGAGGATTGTGCCTTTAAACCAAGACCAATGGATACACTGAACTATAAAAAGACTGCAAACATTACAAAAAAGGAGAAAAATTACTGGACTGGAAAGACCCGTCAAGAAACTGACATCATGGAGAGAGGTTTCTGCTATATCTTTTTTGAGCACTTTCGAAATAATCTGTAAATCGACACATTTCGAAAACTATCAAATATTTAAGACGCACAACGAAAAAGAATACCATAGAAGAAAAGCCAAAATAAAAGCTGTATGAGGATTGTGCCTTTAAACCAAGACCAATGGATACACTGAACGATAAAAAGACTGCAAACATTAGAAAAAAGGAGAAAAATTACTGGACTGGAAAGACCCGTCAAGAAACTGACATCATGGAGAGAGGTTTCTGCTATATCTTTTTTAAGCACTTTCAAAACAATCTGTGAATCAAAACTTTTCGAAAACTATCAAATATTTAAAATGCACAACGAAAAAGAATACCATAGAAGAAAAGCCAAAATAAAAGCTGTATGAGGATTGTGCCTTTAAACCAAGACCAATGGATACACTGAACGATAAAAAGACTACAAACATTAGAAAAAAAGGAGAAAAATTAACCTAGACCAATGGATACACTGAACGATAAAAAGTCTACAAACATTAGAAAAAAAAGGAGAAAAATTACTGGACTGGAAAGACCTGCCGAGAAACTGCCATCATGGAGAGAGGTTTCTGCTATATCTTTTTTGAGCACTTCCAAAACAATCTGTTAATCGACACTTTTCGAAAACTATCAAATATTTAAAATGCACAACGAAAAAGAATACCATAGAAGAAAAGCCAAAATAAAAGCTGTATGAGGGCTGTGCCTTTAAACCAAGACCAATGGATACACTGAACAATAAAAAGACTACAAACATTAGAAAAAAAGGAGAAAAATTACTGGACTGGAAAGACCCGTCAAGAAACTGCTATCATGGAGAGAGGTTTCTGCTATATATTTTTTGAGCAATTTCAAAACAATCTGTAAATTGACACTTTTCGAAAACTATCAAATATTTAAAATGTACAGCGAAAAAGAATACCATAGAAGAAAAGCCAAAATAAAAGCTGTATGAGGATTTTGCCTTTAAACCAAGACCAATGGATACACTGAACGATAAAAAGACTACAAATATTAGAAAAAAAGGAGAAAAATTACTGGACTGGAAAGACCCGCCAAGAAACTGCTATCATGGAGAGAGGTTTCTGCTATATCTTTTTTGAGCACTTTCAAAACATTCTGTAAATTGACACTTTTCGAAAACTATCCAATATTTAAAATGAACAGCGAAAAAGAATACCATAGAAGAAAAGCCAAAATAAAAGCTGTATGAGGATTTTGCCTTTAAACCAAGACCAATGGATACACTGAACGATAAAAAGACTACAAATATTAGAAAAAAAGGAGAAAAATTACTGGACTGGAAAGACCCGCCGAGAAACTGCAATCATGGAGAGAGGTTTCTGCTATATCTTTTTTGAGCACTTTCAAAACAATCTGTAAATCGACACTTTTCGAAAACTGTCAAATATTTAAAATGCACAACGAAAAAGAATACCATAGAAGAAAAGCCAAAATAAAAGCTGTATGAGGATTGTGCCTTTAAACCAAGACCAATGGATACACTGAACGATAAAAAGACTGCAAAAATTAGAAAAAAGGAGAAAAATTACTGGACTGGAAATACCCGTCAAGAAACTGCCATCATGGAGAGAGGTTTCTGCTATATCTTTTTTGAGTACTTTCAAAGCAATCTGTAAATCGACACTTTTCGAAAACTATCAAATATTTAAAATGTACAACGAAAAAGAATACCATAGAAGAAAAGCCAAAATAAAAGCTGTATGAGGATTGTGCCTTTAAACCAAGACCAATGGATACACTGAACGATAAAAAGACTGCAAAAATTAGAAAAAAGGAGAAAAATTACTGGACTGGAAAGACCCGTCAAGAAACTGACATCATGGAGAGAGGTTTCTGCTATATCTTTTTTGAGCACTTTCGAAACAATCTGTAAATTGACACTTCGAAAACTATCAAATATTTAAAATGCACAACGAAAAAGAATACCATAGAAGAAAAGCCAAAATAAAAGCTGTATGAGGATTGTGCCTTTAAACCAAGACCAATGGATAAACTGAACGATAAAAAGACTACAAACATTAGAAAAAAAGGAGAAAAATTACTGGACTGGAAAGACCCGTCAAGAAACTACCATCATGGAGAGAGGTTTCTGCTATATCTTTTTTGAGCACTTTCAAAACAATCTGTAAATCGACACTTTTCAAAAACTATCAAATATTTAAAATGCACAACGAAAAAGAATACCATAGAAGAAAATCCAAAATAAAAGCTGTTTGAGGATTGTGCCTTTAAACCAAGACCAATGGATACATTGAACGATAAAAAGACTACAAACCTTAGAAAAAAGGAGAAAAATTAATGGACTGGAAATACCCGTCAAGAATGTGCCATCATGGAGAGAGGTTTCTGCTATATCTTTTTGAGCACTTTCAAAACAATCTGTGAATCTAAACTTTTCGAAAACTATCAAATATTTAAAATGCACAACGAAAAAGAATATAATAGAAGAAAAGCCAAAATAAAAGCTGTATGAGGATTGTGCCTTTAAACCAAGACTAATGGATATACTGAACGATAAAAAGACTACAAACATTAGAAAAAAAGGTGAAAAATTAACCTAGACCAATGGATACACTGAACGATAAAAATACTACAAACATTAGAAAAAAAGGAGAAAAATTACTGGACTGGAAAGACCTGCCGAGAAACTGCCATCATGGAGAGAGGTTTCTGCTATATCTTTTTTGAGCACTTTCAAAACAATCTGTAAATCGACACTTTTCGAAAACTATCAAATATTTAAAATGCACAACGAAAAAGAATGCCATAGAAGAAAAGCCAAAATAAAAGCTGTATGAGGGCTGTGCCTTTAAACCAAGACCAATGGATACACTGAACAATAAAAAGACTACAAACATTAGAAAAAAAGGAGAAAAATTACTGGACTGGAAAGACCCGTCAAGAAACTGCTATCATGGAGAGAGGTTTCTGCTATATATTTTTTGAGCAATTTCAAAACAATCTGTAAATTGACACTTTTCGAAAACTATCAAATATTTAAAATGTACAGCGAAAAAGAATACCATAGAAGAAAAGCCAAAATAAAAGCTGTATGAGGACTGTGCCTTTAAACCAAGACCAGTGGATACACTGAACGATAAAAAGACTACAAACATTAGAAAAAAGGAGAAAAATTACTGGACTGGAAATACCCGTCAAGAAACTGCCATCATGGAGAGAGGTTTCTGCTATATCTTTTTTGAGCACTTTCAAAACAATCTGTGAATCAAAACTTTTCGAAAACTATCAAATATTTAAAATGCACAACGAAAAAGAATACCATAGAAGAAAAGCCAAAATAAAAGCTATATGAGGATTGTGCCTTTAAACCAAGACCAATGGATACACTGAACGATAAAAAGACTACAAACATTAGAAAAAAGGAGAAAAATTAACCTAGACCAATGGATACACTGAACGATAAAAAGACTACAAACATTAGAAAAAAGGGAGAAAAATTACTGGACTGGAAAGACCTGCCGAGAAACTCCCATCATGGAGAGAGGTTTCTGCTATATCTTTTTTGAGCACTTTCAAAACAATCTGTAAATCAACACTTTTCGAAAACTATCAAATATTTAAAATGCACAACGAGAAAGAATACCATAGAAGAAAAGCCAAAATAAAAGCTGTATGAGGGCTGTGCCTTTAAACCAAGACCAATGGATACACTGAACAATAAAAAGACTACAAACATTAGAAAAAAAAGGAGAAAAATTACTGGACTGGAAAGACCCGTCAAGAAACTGCTATCATGGAGAGAGATTTCTGCTATATATTTTTTGAGCACTTTCAAAACAATCTGTAACTTGACACTTTTCGAAAAGTATCAAATATTTAAAATGTACAGCGAAAAAGAATACCATAGAAGAAAAGCCAAAATAAAAGCTGTATGAGGATTTTGCCTTTAAACCAAAACCAATGGATACACTGAACGATAAAAAGACTACAAACATTAGAAAAAAAGGAGAAAAATTACTGGACTGGAAAGACCCGCCGAGAAACTGCCATCATGGAGAGAGGTTTCTGCTATATCTTTTTTGAGCACTTTCAAAACAATCTGTAAATTGACACTTTTCGAAAACTATCAAATATTTAAAATGCACAACGACAAAGAATACCATAGAATAAAAGCCAAAATAAAAGCTGTATGAGGATTGTGCCTTTAAACCAAGACCAATGGATACACTGAACGATAAAAAGACTACAAACATTAGAAAAAAGGGAGAAAAATTACTGGACTGGAAAGACCCGTCAAGAAACTGCTATCATGGAGAGAGGTTTCTGCTATATCTTTTTTGAGCACTTTTAAAACAATCTGTAAATTGACACTTTTCGAAAACTATCAAATATTTAAAATGTACAGCGAAAAAGAATACCATAGAAGAAAAGACAGAATAAAATCTGTATGAGGATTTTGTCTTTAAACCAAGACCAATGGATACACTGAACGATAAAAAGACTACAAACATTAGAAAAAAAGGAGAAAAATTACTGGACTGGAAAGACCCGCCGAGAAACTGCCATCATGGAGAGAGGTTTCTGCTATATCTTTTTTGAGCACTTTCAAAACAATCTGTAAATCGACACTTTTCGAAAACTGTCAAATATTTAAAATGCACAACGAAAAAGAATACTATAGAAGAAAAGCCAAAATAAAAGCTGTATGAGGATTGTGCCTTTAAACCAAGACCAATTGATACACTGAACGATAAAAAGACTACAAACATTAGAAAAAAGGAGAAAAATTACTTGACTGGAAAGAACCGTCAAGAAACTGCCATAATGGAGAGAGGCTTCTGCTATATCTTTTTTGAGCACTTTCAAAACAATCTGTAAATCGACACCTTTCGAAAACTATTAAATACTTAAGGCGCACAACGAAAAAGAATACCTTAGAAGAAAAGCCAAAATAAAAGCTGTATGAGGATTGTGCCTTTAAACCAAGACCAATGGATAAACTGAACGATAAAAAGACTACAAACATTAGGAAAAAAGGAGAAAAATTACTGGACTGGAAAGACCCGTCAAGAAACATCATCATGGAGAGAGGCTTCTGCTATATCTTTTTTGAGCACTTTCAAAACAATCTGTAAATCGACACCTGTCGAAAACTATCAAATATTTAAGACGCACAACGAAAAAGAATACCATAGAAGAAAAGCCAAAATAAAAGCTGTATGAGGATTGTGCCTTTAAACCAAGACCAATGGATACACTGAACGATAAAAAGACTGCAAACATTAGAAAAAAGGAGAAAAATTACTGGACTGGAAAGACCCGTCAAGAAACTGACATCATGGAGAGAGGTTTCTGCTATATCTTTTTTGAGCACTTTCGAAACAATCTGTAAATTGACACTTCGAAAACTATCAAATATTTAAAATGTACAACGAAAAAGAATACCATAGAAGAAAAGCCAAAATAAAAGCTGTATGAGGATTGTGCCTTTAAACCAAGACCAATGGATACACTGAACGATAAAAAGACTGCAAACATTAGAAAAAAGGAGAAAAATTACTGGACTGGAAAGACCCGTCAAGAAACTACCATCATGGAGAGAGGTTTCTGCTATATCTTTTTTGAGCACTTTCAAAACAATCTGTAAATCGACACTTTTCAAAAACTATCAAATATTTAAAATGCACAACGAAAAAGAATACCATAGAAGAAAATCCAAAATAAAAGCTGTTTGAGGATTGTGCCTTTAAACCAAGACCAATGGATACATTGAACGATAAAAAGACTACAAACCTTAGAAAAAAGGAGAAAAATTACTGGACTGGAAATACCCGTCAAGAATGTGCCATCATGGAGAGAGGTTTCTGCTATATCTTTTTGAGCACTTTCAAAACAATCTGTGAATCTAAACTTTTCGAAAACTATCAAATATTTAAAATGCACAACGAAAAAGAATATAATAGAAGAAAAGCCAAAATAAAAGCTGTATGAGGATTGTGCCTTTAAACCAAGACTAATGGATATACTGAACGATAAAAAGACTACAAACATTAGAAAAAAAGGTGAAAAATTAACCTAGACCAATGGATACACTGAACGATAAAAATACTACAAACATTAGAAAAAAAGGAGAAAAATTACTGGACTGGAAAGACCTGCCGAGAAACTGCCATCATGGAGAGAGGTTTCTGCTATATCTTTTTTGAGCACTTTCAAAACAATCTGTAAATCGACACTTTTCGAAAACTATCAAATATTTAAAATGCACAACTAAAAAGAATGCCATAGAAGAAAAGCCAAAATAAAAGCTGTATGAGGACTGTGCCTTTAAACCAAGACCAATGGATACACTGAACAATAAAAAGACTACAAACATTAGAAAAAAAGGAGAAAAATTACTGGACTGGAAAGACCCGTCAAGAAACTGCTATCATGGAGAGAGGTTTCTGCTATATATTTTTTGAGCACTTTCAAAACAATCTGTAAATTGACACTTTTCGAAAACTATCAAATATTTAAAATGTACAGCGAAAAAGAATACCATAGAAGAAAAGCCAAAATAAAAGCTGTATGAGGACTGTGCCTTTAAACCAAGACCAATGGATACACTGAACGATAAAAAGACTACAAACATTAGAAAAAAGGAGAAAAATTACTGGACTGGAAATACCCGTCAAGAAACTGCCATCATGGAGAGAGGTTTCTGCTATATCTTTTTTGAGCACTTTCAAAACAATCTGTGAATCAAAACTTTTCGAAAACTATCAAATATTTAAAATGCACAACGAAAAAGAATACCATAGAAGAAAAGCCAAAATAAAAGCTATATGAGGATTGTGCCTTTAAACCAAGACCAATGGATACACTGAACGATAAAAAGACTACAAACATTAGAAAAAAGGAGAAAAATTAACCTAGACCAATGGATACACTGAACGATAAAAAGACTACAAACATTAGAAAAAAGGGAGAAAAATTACTGGACTGGAAAGACCTGCCGAGAAACTCCCATCATGGAGAGAGGTTTCTGCTATATCTTTTTTGAGCACTTTCAAAACAATCTGTAAATCAACACTTTTCGAAAACTATCAAATATTTAAAATGCACAACGAGAAAGAAGACCATAGAAGAAAAGCCAAAATAAAAGCTGTATGAGGGCTGTGCCTTTAAACCAAGACCAATGGATACACTGAACAATAAAAAGACTACAAACATTAGAAAAAAAAGGAGAAAAATTACTGGACTGGAAAGACCCGTCAAGAAACTGCTATCATGGAGAGAGATTTCTGCTATATATTTTTTGAGCACTTTCAAAACAATCTGTAACTTGACACTTTTCGAAAAGTATCAAATATTTAAAATGTACAGCGAAAAAGAATACCATAGAAGAAAAGCCAAAATAAAAGCTGTATGAGGATTTTGCCTTTAAACCAAAACCAATGGATACACTGAACGATAAAAAGACTACAAACATTAGAAAAAAAGGAGAAAAATTACTGGACTGGAAAGACCCGCCGAGAAACTGCCATCATGGAGAGAGGTTTCTGCTATATCTTTTTTGAGCACTTTCAAAACAATCTGTAAATTGACACTTTTCGAAAACTATCAAATATTTAAAATGCACAACGACAAAGAATACCATAGAATAAAAGCCAAAATAAAAGCTGTATGAGGATTGTGCCTTTAAACCAAGACCAATGGATACACTGAACGATAAAAAGACTACAAACATTAGAAAAAAGGAGAAAAATTACTGGACTGGAAAGACCCGTCAAGAAACTGCTATCATGGAGAGAGGTTTCTGCTATATCTTTTTTGAGCACTTTTAAAACAATCTGTAAATTGACACTTTTCGAAAACTATCAAATATTTAAAATGTACAGCGAAAAAGAATACCATAGAAGAAAAGACAGAATAAAAGCTGTATGAGGATTTTGTCTTTAAACCAAGACCAATGGATACACTGAACGATAAAAAGACTACAAACATTAGAAAAAAAGGAGAAAAATTACTGGACTGGAAAGACCCGCCGAGAAACTGCCATCATGGAGAGAGGTTTCTGCTATATCTTTTTTGGGCACTTTCAAAACAATCTGTAAATCGACACTTTTCGAAAACTGTCAAATATTTAAAATGCACAACGAAAAAGAATACTATAGAAGAAAAGCCAAAATAAAAGCTGTATGAGGATTGTGCCTTTAAACCAAGACCAATTGATACACTGAACGATAAAAAGACTACAAACATTAGAAAAAAGGAGAAAAATTACTTGACTGGAAAGAACCGTCAAGAAACTGCCATAATGGAGAGAGGCTTCTGCTATATCTTTTTTGAGCACTTTCAAAACAATCTGTAAATCGACACCTTTCGAAAACTATTAAATATTTAAGGCGCACAACGAAAAAGAATACCGTAGAAGAAAAGCCAAAATAAAAGCTGTATGAGGATTGTGCCTTTAAACCAAGACCAATGGATAAACTGAACGATAAAAAGACTACAAACATTATGAAAAAAGGAGAAAAATTACTGGACTGGAAAGACCCGTCAAGAAACATCATCATGGAGAGAGGTTTCTGCTATATCTTTTTTGAGCTGTTTCAAAACAATCTGTAAATCGACACTTCGAAAACTATCAAATATTTAAAATGCACAACGAAAAAGAATACCATAGAAGAAAATCCAAAATAAAAGCTGTATGAGGATTGTGCCTTTAAACCAAGACCAATGGATACACTGAACGATAAAAAGACTACAAACATTAGAAAAAAGGAGAAAAATTACTGGACAGGAAATACCCGTCAAGAAACTGCCATCATGGAGAGAGGTTTCTGCTATATCTTTTTTGAGCACTTTCAAAACAATCTGTGAATCAAAACTTTTCCAAAACTATCAAATATTTAAAATGCACAACGAAAAAGAATACCGTAGAAGAAAAGCCAAAATAAAAGCTGTATGAGGATTGTGCCTTTAAACCAAGACCAATGGATACACTGAACGATAAAAAGACTACAAACATTAGAAAAAAAGGAGAAAAATTAACCTAGACCAATGGATACACTGAACGATAAAAAGACTACAAACATTAGAAAAAAAGAGAAAAATTACTGGAATGGAAAGACCTGCCGAGAAACTGCCATCATGGAGAGAGGTTTCTGCTATATCTTTTTTGAGCACTTTCAAAACAATCTGTAAATTGACACTTTTCGAAAACTATCAAATATTTAAAATGAACAACGAAGAAGAATACCATAGAAGAAAAGCCAAAATAAAAGCTGTATGAGGACTGTGCCTTTAAACCAAGACCAATGGATACACTGAACAATAAAAAGACTACAAACATTTGAAAAAAAGGAGAAAAATTACTGGACTGGAAAGACTTTCTTGGTGTTGAGGTATCCAAAAAGCTGTAAAGTATAGTTGTGGGTGAAAAAGATAAGTACTTTAAGTTGGAGAATGGGTTTAGGAGGGGCATTAAGAAAGTAACGCTCTGAAATGGTCTTTGAAAAGTATTTCTTGGTGTTGAGGTATCCAAAAAGCTGTAAAGTATGGTTGTGGGTGAAAAAGATAAGTACTTCAAGTTGGAAAATGGGTTTAGGAGGGACATTAAGAAAGTAACTTGCTCTGAAATGGTCTTTGAAAAGTATTTCTTGGTGTTGAAGTATAAAAAAAGCAGTCAAGTATAATTATGGGTGAAAAGGATTAGTACTTAAAGTTGGAAAATGGGTTTAGTAGGGACATTAAGAGATTAACTAGCTCTGTAAAGGACATTTAAATTAATTTAACTTGTCGTGGAGTTATCAAAATTGAAGTAAAGTAAATTTGTGGGTGAAAGATATAAGTACTTCAAGTTGAAAAATTGGTTGAAGAGGGACATTAAGAAAGTAACTTGTTCCGAACTGTCATTTGAACAGTATTTCTTGGTGTTGAGGTGTCAAAAACGCAGTAAAGTTTAGTTGTGGGTGAAGAATATAATTACTTCAAGTTGTAACATGGGTTCAGGAGGGACATTAAGAAAGTAACTTTCTATTTCATTGTCAATGAATATTCTTTCTTGGTTATATTGAATCAAAATAGATGTAACGTATTTGTGTTTGTTATACAGATCTGTTCTTACAGTGTGAACTAGTATGCAAGAGGGACAATAAGAATGTATCGCTCTGATATGGTCTATGAAAAGTATTTTTTGCTGTTTAGGTATCCACAAAGCTGTAACGTATAGTTGTGGGTGAAAAAGATAAGTACTACATGCTTGATATGGGTTTGTGGAGTGTTAGTTATAATGTTTCGTTCAAAGTATTTGCGTATAAAAAAAAGAGATTTGTGTTGATGTATAATAAAAGCTGTAGTTACTAATTGTGGTTGAATATGATAAGTACTTCAAGTTGTACAATAAGTGTAGGAGGGATAATAAGAAAGTAAAGTTCTCTGAAATAGTCTTTGAAAAGTATTTCTTGGTTGTAATGTATCCAAAAATCTGTAAAGTATGCTTATGGGAGGAAAATTTAATTTGCCACTAGTGTGAAATGTGCTTTGTACGGAAGTTCAGTATGTACCTTTCTCTTATTTTTTCTATGAAAAGTAACTCTTGACGTAGAGGCATAAAATTTTCTGTAATGTATAGTTGTGAGTGAAATAGTTCCGCCGTTCTATTTTGAAAAGTTATTGAAGCTGGATAGAATTATGTTAAAAAGCTTTGCAATTGTATATCAAAATTTTATATGTTAGTTGAATTATACTAAACTAAGTAAAGAAAATTGGTGTCAGAATAATACAAGAAATAATACATTGACAATGGGTTTATTTGGGACATTTAGAAAATAACTTGCTCTGAAATGGTCTTTGAAAAGTATTTCTTGGTGTTGAGGTATCCAAAAAGCTGTAAAGTATAGTTGTGGCTGAAAAAGATAAGTACTTCAAGTTGAAAAAGGGGTGGAGGAGGGATATTAGGAAAGTAACTTGCTCTAAAACGGTCTTTGAAAAGTATTCCTTGGTGTTGAGCTATCCCAAAAGCTGTAAAGTATGGTTGTGGATGAAAAACATAGGTATTTCCAGTAGGACAAAGAGTTTAGGAGGGGTTTTAAGAAAGTAACTTGCTCTGAAATGGTCTTTGAAGAGTATTTCTTGGTGTTGAGGTATCCAAAATGGTGTAATGTATAGTTGTGGGTGAAAAAGATAAGTACTTCAAGTTGGAAAATGGGTTTAGGAGGGACATTGAGAAAGTAACTTGCTCTGAAATGGTCTTTGAAAAGTATTTCTTGGTGTTGAGGTATCCAAGAAACTGTAAAGTATAGTTGTGGGTGAAAAAGATAAGTACTTCAAGTTGGAAAATGGGTTTAGGAGGGACATAAAGAAAGTAATTTGCTCTGAAATGGTCTTTGAAAAGTATTTCTTTGTGATAATGTATACAAACATCTTTAAAGTAGTGTTGTGGTTGAAAAGATAAGTTCTTCACGATTGAAAATTTGTTTATGAGAGATATTAAGTAAGGAACTTGCTCTGAAATTTCTTTTGAAAAGTATTTCTTGGTGTTGATGCATTGAGAAAGCTGTAAAGTAGAGCTTAGTGGGAAAGTGGTAAGTATCTCATGTTCGAAAATGGGTTTAGGAGGGACTTTAAGAAAGTAACTTGTTCTAACATGGTCTTTGAAATGTATTTATTTGTGTTTAGGTAACCAAAAAGCTGTAAAGTATAGTTGTGGATGAAAAAGATAAGTACTTCAAGTTGGAAAATGAGTTTAGGAGGGTCAGTAAGAAAGTAGCTTGCTCTGAAGTGGTCTTTGAAAAATATTTGTTGGTGTTGAAGGTTCCAAAAAGCTGTAAAGTATGGTTGTGGGTGAAAAAGATAAGTATTTCAAGTTCGAAAATGGGTTTAGGAGGGACATTAAGAAAGTAACTTGCTCTGAATCGGTCTTTGAAAAGTAGTTCTTGGTGTTGAGCTATCCAAAAAGCTGTAAAGTTTATTTGTGGGTTAAAAATATAAGTACTTCAAGTTGGAAATTGCGTTTAGGAGTGTCTTTATGAAAGTAAATTGCTCTGAAATGGTCTTTGAAAAGTATTTCCGGGTGTTGATGTATCCACAAAGCTGTAAAGTATTGTTGTGGGTGAAAAAGTAAAGTACTTCAAGTTGGAAAATGGGTTTAGGAGTGATATTAAGAAAGTAACTTTCTCTGAAATGGCCTTTTATGACTATTTCTGTTTTTGAAGGTATACAAAAAACTCTAACGTATAGTTATGGGTTAACAAGGCAAACTCTTCAAGGTGAATAATGGTTTATTTGGGATATTAGGAACGAAACTTACTCCGGATTGGTCATTGAAAAGTAACTTTTATTGTTGGTCATCCAAATGGCTGTAAAGTATTGTTGTGGTTAAAAGAGATATGTACTTCAAGTTGCAAAATGGGTCTAGGAGGGACATTAAGAAAGTAACTTGCTCTGAAATGGTCTTTGAAAAGTATTTATTGGTGTTGAGTTATCTAATAATCTGTTAAGTATAGTTTTGGGTGAAAAAGATAAGTTCTTCAAGAGTGTATATGTTCTAAGGATTGAAATCACGATTTGAAATTTTAAAGTTCTTTCCGTAGATATGTGGTTCTTTGGGATGAGGATCTATAATTGATGACATGACTCGTTTATTGAGAGAAAGATGCGTTCTAATTGAAGGTAAATGGGTTTAGGAGGGACATTAAGAAAGTAACTTTATATTATCTTTTATTTGAATATTTTTTCTTTTTGTTTATTAATCCATTAATCTTTATTTTATATATTTGGTTGTAATATTAAATTCCTTCTACTAGGAATATGTTGTGATTCGGGATATTTAGAAATCAACTTGCTCTGATATGGTCTTTGAAAAGTATTTCTTGGTGTTGATGTAACAAAAAAGCTGTAAAGTATATTTGTGGGTGAAAAAGATAAGTGCTTCAACTTGTGAAATGGGTTTATCAGGGTCATTAATAAACGAACTTGCTCTGAAATGGTCTTTGAAAAGTATTTCTTGGTGTTGAGGTATCCTAAAAGCTGTAAAGTATAGTTTTAGGTGAAAAAGATAAGTACTTCAAGTTGGAAAATGGGTGTAGGAGGGACATTAAGAAAATAACTTGCTCTGAAAAGATATAATAAAGCCTTAAAAAAGTATTAAAAAATGGGGAGGGGACCCTTTGGGAGCCCGGGGTCCCTTGGGGGGCCGGCTGGTCCTTTGGGGCGCGGGGGGGGCCCCTTCGGGGTTGTGATGGGGGATCGGAACCCTTTGGGGTTGGGGTAGAGGACCTCACGACAATGTTTAAATAGAACTTGTGTATTATAACGACCACAGAGTTTCACCCTCAAATTCTCTTCTAAAACATCTTCTAAAATCATCTTTTAAATGTCTCTAACTGTTTCGCCGAAATAATTCCCTAAAATGTCTAAAACGGTTTCGCCCAAATAACCCCTAAACGTAGTTTCATCGTGTTCACTTTGTTTTTGGCATCTCTGCGCTGTCACATTTGAAATCACTAAAAAATCTTTTCCCGCGTTAAACTCTTTATCTCTAAGATCAAAACATTCGCCGGAGTTACAATTAACCTTGCCTTCACCTGTCAGATATTAATAAACTTTGCCCCGGAAACAATTCTGGTCGAACTCCAAAGATATTAATAAACTTCGTCCCGGAGACAATTCTCCTTGGAAACAATAAATTAAGTCCCCTTTCGTGAATCAATAATTTCCATTAGAAATAATAAATTAGTTCCCCTTTCGTGTCAAATCAATCAACCATGACATCATCTGTCACACGTGATCTAACTGTTTCCTATTTCTGGAAACTCATAACATTCGCCTCGAGCGTGCACTTGGTCAAAACAACAACAGCATCAAATAAATTGACATGTTGGAAATTTAGGTCATTGACTCCGGTACCCCAGTTGTTAGACTCAATAATCCTGAAAACATCCATCAAAGTGAGAAAATTCCTGTTTTTTCATTTTCACTGACAAAAACCATAAGACAGACATAAATTACTGTTGACATCCGAGAAAAACATCAAATAAATTGACCAACATACATAACCGTCCAAGAAAACATCCATAAAAGTGATAAAATTCCTGTTTTTTCAAGTGAGTAAAATTCTGTTTTTTTATTCTCAGTGAGAAAACCAGAAACCACGTGGTTCTGTTCGGACTATAAGATAGCTTTCTACTCAAACCACACTGCCTCAGGCGTAGGTTTTCTTGGGTCCATATTCCCTATGGCCTTACTACTCGCATGCAACATTTTCAGGGTATTTTTTTCTGGTAGTGGGGGGGGGGTCGGGGGTTACGTGGGAGGATCTTTCCATTTAGGAAGTATTCATGGGGGAAGGGACATTGCTATGAAGGGGGTGCCGGATTTCCCAGCATTATTTAAAAAACGAAGAGAAACTAAATAAAAAAAACAAGTTTTTCAACTGAAAGTAAGGAGCAACATAAAAACTTAAAACGAACAGAAATTATTACGTATATGATTTGGTTCGCCCCCTAGTCAATACCTCGCTCTTTAAGCCAAAGATTTTTTAGTAGTTTGATAAGAGCTATTTATACTAGTTAACTGCCTTTGTAATTAAGGGGTCATTGTTAAAGAATTGGAACAGAATTCGAACTTTAGCGTAAAGAGCGAGGTAATGAATAGGGGGTGAATCCCGTAATATAAGTATTAAAAATATATAAATTTAGAAGTTTGTTACGTAGTTTAATTCGTAAGTTACGCATATTTATTACTATTTAAAGCGTTCGTAAATAAAATTAAAAAAGTTTTGAGAAAGCCATTTAACCAAATAAAAGTAAAATCAATATGCAAATTTTGTTTTAATTATTCATGTACGATGAGCCAAAATCAAAACCTGTATCAATTCAAAAACGTTCAAAAATTAAATAAAAAAACGAAACAAGTTTTTTGACCTGAAAATAAGGACCAATATTAAAACTTAAAACTAACAGAAATTATTCCGTATATGAATGTGGCTGTCCCCTCCTCAGCGTTTCGCTCTTTACGCTAAAGTTTGACTCTGTCTCACAACTTTATTTTTTTAAACAATAAAAAACTTTAGCGTAAAGAGCGAAACGTTGAGAAGGGGACAGTCCCTTTCATATACGGAATAATTTTTGTTCGTTTTAAGTTTTAATGTTGCTCCTTACTTTCAGTTAAGTAAACTTGTTTTTTTTTTTAATTTAATTTTGAACGTTTTTGAGTTGATGCAGGTTTTGAATTTGGTTCACCGTGCATGAATAATTAAAACGAAATTTGCGTTTTAGTTTTTTTTTTTTTTTTCAACTAATAATAACCTTATAATAACCTAAGTTTGATTGTGTTCCAGTTATTTAAGAATGATTCTTGAATCACAAAGGCTGTTTAATTAGAATAATAACCTCTTTTAAAAGTTAAAAAAAAACTCTAGCGTAAGAGCGAGCTATTGAGAAGCCCCCTTATATAGGCAACCCCCCTTATATACGTAATATTTTCTGTTTGTTTTAAGTTTTTATGTTGCTCCATACTTTCAGTTGAAAAAACTTGTTTTTTTTTTATTTCTGAATGTTTATTATATAATGCTGGGTTCCAGCGCCCCCTTCATGGAAATTCTCTTTCCCCACTAAAAATCCTCCGTGGAAAGTTCCTCCCACGTAATTCCCTCCCTACCCCCACCAGAAAAAATCCCCCTCTGGAAACGTCTTTATACTTCCCAATAACCAATACTATATGTGGAACAATGGGCAAAGTTCATAACTTGAAGCCCTTCCCCCGGGGACTTTGGGGGATTATGGCG
Source organism: Artemia sp. Qi Xiang Cuo (assembly GCF_049724085.1). NCBI lineage: Eukaryota > Metazoa > Arthropoda > Branchiopoda > Anostraca > Artemiidae > Artemia > Artemia sp. Qi Xiang Cuo. The sequence continues at coordinate 14,179,342 of NC_142805.1, forward strand.
TCCTCAATGACATAGTTATTAGATTTTTCGATTATACTGAACAAAAGGGCTATCTCAAAATTTTAATCCGGTGACATTGAGAAAAAAATGAGCGTGGGAGGGGGCCTAGTTTCCTTCCAATTTTTTTGGTCACTTAAAAAGGGAACTAGAACTTTTAATTTCCATTCAAATGAGCCCTCTCGTGACATTCTAGGACCACTGGGCCGATACGATCACCCCTGGTGGAAAAAAACACAAGAAAAACAAATAAACACGCATCCATGGTCTTTCTTCTGGCAAAAAATACGAAATTTCACATTTTTGCAGATAGGATCTTGAACCGTCTACAGTAGGTTTATCTGATGCGCTGAATCTGATGGTACGATTTTCAATAAGATTCTATGACTTTTAGGGGGTCTTTCCCCCTTTTTTCCAAAATGAGGCAAATTTTCTCAGCCCCGTAACTTTTGATGGGTATAACTAAACTTGATAAAACTTATATATTTCAAATCAGCATAAAAATACGATTCTTTTGATGCATCTATTGGTAACAAAATCCCATCAAAATATCAAAATGCGTCTTCGGGAGGGGGGGGGCAAAATATTTTTTTCCAATAGGTCCCCAAAATACGAAAAAAGTGAATTCTAGGGCTGCTATTTTTCAATGACAAGTCATAACATGTGTGCAGGTATAATCTGTATCATTAGGCCTTATCCCTAAATTATTCTCAGACATTCTCTCTCGGAAACCTCTATTAAATCTTCCTCTTCTTCCTTCACGCCCCCTCCCCCTGGTTTAGTATCCCAGTAGTCTTGTGACATAGTTCATGGTTTAATTTTACGTAGTATAAAGTTAATAACGCAATTTGTAACATATTGGCAACAATAAAAAAAAGTAACGACAAAGTGTATGGATACCAGACATTCAAAACATCTGATGTTGTGACTAAAGTAATAAAATAAGCATATTATGGGTTGTTAAACTTTTTATGATATATTTAATATACTCATTTTTCTTAACTTTAGCAATAACAGCTTAGTTACAATAACACACAGTAATGACAACGTAGAAACAAGTAATAATATGATCTTCCAATTTTATTGAAATTTATTGTAATTTTGTATTCACAGCAGTTTTTGCGAGTCATCATCACCATCCCTTAAAAAGAAAATAATTTTTTCATTTGTAGTCGACAATTTTTTCATTTGTAATCGGCAAAATATAAACTGGCAACTTTTTGCGTGTCATCATCACCATCCCTTAAAGAGCAATGAATTTTTTCGTTTGTAATCTTTAATTTTTCATTTGTAATCGGCAAAATATAAACTGGCAACTTTTTGCGAGTCATCATCACCATCATTTAAAGAGCAATGAATTTTTCCGTTTGTTATCGGCAATTTTTAATTTGTAATCGGCAAAATTTAAAATGGCAACTTTTTTCGAGTCATCATCACCATCCCTTAAAGAGCAATGAATTTTTCCGTTTGTAATCTTTAATTTTTATTTGTAATCGGAAAAATATAAACTGGAAACTTTTTGCGAGCCATCATCACCATCCCTTAAAGAGCAATGAATTTTTTCATTTGTAGTCGGCAATTTTTCATTTGTAGTCGGCAAAATATAAACTGGCAACTTTTTGCGTGTCATCATCACCATCCCTTAAAGAGCAATGAATTTTTTCGTTTGTAATCTTTAATTTTTCATTTGTAATCGGCAAAATATAAACTGGCAACTTTTTGCGAGTCATCATCACCATCATTTAAAGAGCAATGAATTTTTCCGTTTGTAATCGGCAATTTTTAATTTGTAATCGGCAAAATTTAAAATGGCAGCTTTTTTCGAGTTATCATCACCATCATTTGAAGAGCAATGAATTTTTCCGTTTGTTATCGGCAATTTTTAATTTGTAATCGGCAAAATTTAAAATGGCAACTTTTTTCGAGTCATCATCACCATCCCTTAAAGAGCAATGAATTTTTCCGTTTGTAATCTTTAATTTTTATTTGTAATCGGAAAAATATAAACTGGAAACTTTTTGCGAGCCATCATCACCATCCCTTAAAGAGCAATGAATTTTTTCATTTGTAGTCGGCAATTTTTCATTTGTAGTCGGCAAAATATAAACTGGCAACTTTTTGCGAGGCATCATCGCCATCCCTTAAAGAGCAATGAATTTTTCAGTTTTTAATCGGCAATTTTTCATTTGTAGGCTAATCGTCAAAATTGTATTTGGTAAATTGTTTTGCGAGTCATCATCACTAAAAGAGATTAATTTAAAAAACTTTCCACAAAATAAGTTTTTCAAAGGAAAGTAAAGAACTCCATTAAACAAAAAATGAGCAAAAATAAAATCAAATACTCTACCAAGCGTGAAACTACCACAAATCAGCATCGATAAATAAATGAAACCCAAAACGAACAGAAATTACAATAAATAACCCAGTCAAACCGAAAAAGAGCAGAAATTAACACAAGTTGGGTGCAAAACCCCTATGCCTTCCAAAGGCAGAACTAAATTTGTAAAAAAATACAAATGAATGTGCATTGTCAGTTTAATATACATATACTGATATTTAGTAACCAAAATGTTAAAATTATTTGATTTTTTAAAGCTATAAAAGTAAAAACATTTATATTTATCCCGTTAGACACTCTTATCCAGCAATGATGTAAACTTCCATTCGGAGTAATAGGAACATCACACTAGTTGACTAACAAACAGAACAATGAAACAACATCATACAACCATCAAACAGAACAGAACTATGAAAAAAAAAACATCAAACAAGTTGACCAACAAACAGAATCATGAAACAACATCAAATAACCATCAAACCATGAAACAACACTCATAACCATAGACGCTCTTATCTGACTGTGACGTCAATCCCCCCTGTACCTCCTGATGGTTTCCTACTAACATTGAGTAAAGTTCATAACTTTCAGCCCTCCCCCCGGGGACTTCGGAGGATTAATTCATCCTAAAAGACATTGTTATCATATTTTCGACCATGTTGAACAAAATGGCTATCTCAAAATTTTGATCGGGTGACTTTTTGAAAAAAATGAGCGTGGTAGGGGGCCAAGTTGCCCTCCATTTTTTTTGTCACTTAAATAGGGCACTAGAACTTTTAATTTCCGTTCCAATGAGCCCTCCCACGATATTCTAGGACCGCTGGTTCGATACGATCATCCCTGGGAAAAAACAACAACAAATAAACACGCATCCGTGATCTTTCTTCAGGCAAAAAATGCAAAATTCCACATTTTTGATGATAGGAGCTTGAAACCTCTACAGTAGGGTTCCCTGATACGCTGAATATGATGGTGTGATTTTTATTAAGGTTCTATAACTTTGAGGGGGTCTTTCTGCCTTTTTTCTAAAATCAACCAACTTTTCTCAGGCACGTAACTTTTAATGTGTAAAACTAAACTAGATGAAACTTATATATTTGAAATCAGCATTAAAATCTGATTCTTTTGATGTATCTATTGGTATCAAAATTCCGTTTTTTAGAGTTGCGGTTACCATTGAGCCGGGTCGCTCCTTACTTACAATGCGTTACCACGAACTGTTTGAAAATGTCAAGACTTCCAATCACTTTCAACTATTAAAAAGGGCACTAGGTCTTTCGATTTTCAATTGAATGAGCCCTTTTGGAAACGACAATGCTTTCTATAAACACCTTATATGCCCCCAGGGCATAAATTACAACCCTTAGCCTAAGGTCTGTTAGGGTGATTGTCATCCTGTAAGACCAAATTTCCAGAACTTTCAACTACGTTGAACAAAATGGGTATCTCAGAATTTCGATGGGTTGTGTTCGGGTATTTGGTGGGTGTGAGAGGGGTTTTTGTTGCCTTCCAATCACTTTCTACTATTAAAAAGGGCACACGCCACTCCAATTTCCAATTGAATGAGTACTTTCCGAAGTTTCTACGACAGCTTCTTCGATACAAAGTGCCCTGCTCAAAAGGGAAAAATTAATAAATAATACATTGTGCCAACATCATTCTTATGTGCCCCCAGGGCATAACTTAAAACCTTTGCCCTGAGGGTTGTGGGGGAGTGTCCTCCTTTTTACTTAGTCCCCGTTCCTTGTCTCGTTCTCGAGTGTCCCGTTCTTTACTTAGGCAACGCGATCGTGCTGCCTATGATTTATTCAACAACTTTCTATATAAACCTTATATGCCCCCGGGCATAACTTACAACCCTTACACTGAGGGCTCTGAGGGGGTTATCATCCTAAAATACCTAATTTCCAGAAAGTTCAACTACTTTGAACAAAATGCATATATCTCAAAATTTTGATTGGATGTGTTTTGGAAAATGGTGGGCATGAGAGGGGCGTTAGTTGCTATCCAATCACTTTCAACTATTAAAAAAGGCACTAGCCCTTTTAATTTCCAATTGAATGAGCACTTTTGAAGTTTCTACGACAACACTTTCAATAAAAACTTTATATGCCCCAGGGCATAACTTACAATCCTTGCCCTGAGGGCTGTGGGGGGAGAGGTTGTGATCTTTAAATACCTAATTTCCAAAACTTTCAACTACGTTGAATAAAATGGCTGTCTAAAAATGTTGATTGGATGTGTTTTGGAAAATGGTGGGCGTGAGAGGGGGGTTAGTTGACCTCAAATCTCTTTTCACTATTAAAAAGGGTACTAACCCTTTGAATTTCAAATCGAATGAGCCCTTTTTCAAGTTTCTAAGACACAGATTTCAATAAAAAACCTTATATACCCCAAGGCCATAACTTATAATCCTTGCCCTGAGGGTTGTGAGGGAGTGTCCTCCTCAAAAATATATTTCCTATCTGAAAATAAACTACGCTGAACAAAATGGCTATCTCAAAATTTTTATTGGATGTGTTTGGGGGAATGATCGGCGTGGGGGGGGGGGCAGTTGCCCTCCAATGACTTTTGACTGTTAAAAAGGGCACTAGCCCTTTGAATTTCCTATCGAATGAGCTTTTTTTGAAGTTTCTACGACAACGCCTTCTTTAAAAACCTTATATGCCCCCAGCGCATAACTTAAAACCCTTGCCCTGACGGCTGTGGGGGAGTTTCCTCCTCAAAAATATATTTTCTATCTGGAAAACATCCTCGCTGAATAAACTGGGTATCCCAAAATTTTGATTGGCGGGGGTGGGAGGACTGAGGGGCGTGGGGGGGGGGCTAGTTGCCCTCCAATATCTTTCAAAAATTAAAAAAACGACTATAGCTTTCAATTTCCAATCGAATGAGCCCCTTTTGAAGTTTATACGACCACCCATTCCATATGAATTACCAAGCTCTAATGGAAAAAAAAATAATAGATAGTATAGTGTGCCAACATCGTTCTTATATGCCCTCAGGGCATAAATTAAAACCCTTGCCCCGAGGGTTTTGGGGGAGTGTCCTCCTCAAAAATATATTTTCTATCTTGAAATCAATTACGCTGAACAAAATGGCTCTCTAAAAATTTTGATTGGATGTGTTTGGGGGAAAGGTGGGCATGGGGGGGGGGGCTAGTTGCCCTCCAATCACTTTCGAGTATTTAAAAGGGCACTATCCCTTTGAATGTCCAATCGAATGAGCCTTTTTTGAAGTTCCTACGACCACGCCTTCTATAAAAACCTTATATGCCCTCAGGGCATAGCTTAAAACCCTTGCCCTGAGGGTTGTGGGGAGTGGCCTCCTTAAAAACATATTTTCTATCTGGAAATCAACTACGCTGAACAAAATTACTATCTCAAAATTTTGATTGGATGTGTTGGGGGTATTGAGGGGCGGGGGGGAGGGGGCTAGTTGCCCTCCAATTACTTTCGACTATTAAAAAGGGTACTAGCCCTTCGAATTTCCAATCGAATGAGCCTGTTTTGAAGTTTCTACGACAACACCTTCTATAAAAAACCTTATATACCCCCAGGGTATAACTTAAAACCCTTGCCCTGAGGGTTGTGGGGTAGTTTCCTCCCCAAAAATATGTTTTCTATCTGGAAGTCAATTACGCTGAACAAAATGGCTATCTAAAAATTTTGATTGGATATGTTTGAGGGAATGATGGGCACGGGGGGGGTCTAATTGCCCTCCAATCACTTTCAACTATTAAAAAGTGCACTAGTACTTTCAATTTCCAATTGAATGAGCCCCTTTTGAAGTTTCAACAACGACCCCTTCCATATGAAGTGCCCTGCTCTAAAGGAAAAAAAATACATAGTACATTGTGCCAACATTGTTCTTATATGCCCTCAGGGCATAACTTAAAACCCCTGCCCCGAGGGTTGTGGGGGATTGTCCTCCTCAAAAACATATTTTATATCTGGAAATCAACTACGCTGAGCAACCAGGCTATTTCAAAATTGTGATTGGTGGTGTTGGGGGGACTGCGGGACGCGGAGGGGACGCTTGTTGTCCTCGAGTCACTTTCGACTATCAAAAAGGGCACTAGTACTCTCAATTTCCAAGCGAATGAGCCCCTTTTGAAGTTTCTACGACGACCCCTTCCATATGAAGTGCCTTTCTCTAAAGGAAAAAAAAATAATAAATAATACATTGCGCCAACATCGTTCTTGTATGCCCTCAGGGCATAACTTAAAACCCCTGCCCCAATGGTAGTGGGGGAGTGTCTTCCTCAGAAACATATTTTCTATCTGGAATTCAACTACGCTGAAAAAAATGGCTGTCTCAAAATTTGGATTGGATGTGGGTGGGGGACGGAGGGGCGTGGGGGGGGCTAGTTGCCCTCCAATCACTTTCGACTATTAAAAAGAGCACTAGCCGCTCCAATTCCAATCGAATGAGCCCTTTTCGATGTTTCTACGACAACTCCTTCGATACGAAGTGCCTGACTGAAGAAGTCAGGCACTGACTTCTTCAGTCCACATCGAAGTTACTTAGATGTAGTAAGTAACTACATCGTTCTATGCCCACATCGTTCTTTACTTAGGCAGCGCTAGCGCGCTGCCTATGAAATGAAGCAGATCAGGTCTATTGTTAGGTTCATTACCCTATACCAACCCAATCTTATTGACCGAGTTTGTCTTACACTAATCATTTTTGTCTGAGCAAATTTATTACTATTAGCCAGTGTTTCCATTTTTCATTTTAAACTTTTTTTAAAAACAAGAAACAATCTTTTTAACCTTGTCATTTTTTGGCTGAAAATCAGTGGATGGCTGGTTTGGTAAAATTCTCATTAAGACTGTTTTTGGTTTTGTATTGTGTTTTAGGAAATGTACGAAGAATTTGCAAATAAAGCACCAGATCGGGCACCCACTTTCAGGAATCACGTACATCAGGTGGCGCGGTCTAAGCTTGGTGGCACCAGATCAGGCGCCCGCTTTCAGGAATCACGCACACCAGGTGACGAGGGCTAAGCGTGGCGGAAGTGTGTCAAGTGCAGTAGAACTCTATGCCACGTTTGTTTTTCTAATATGTACTTCAGGTGGTGGAAAGTGGTGCTCTAAAGCAGGACTTTCAAAAAGCTCAAAGATCAAATCCATAGAAACCAGATACGGTTCCAGGAAGAACTGTGGGATTTCTTCGACCAATTTTGTCAAGGTTGAATAAAAAAAACTTCAAATTGTTTAAAAATGACCACTAAGTACATTTTTCCGGGGATTCAGAGATTTTTGTAGATTTTCGGTAGTTTTGTTTAGTTCTTGTTTTGTCGGGATATGGGTTAGAAATTCAGCAGATCTTCTTAAAACCGGTAGAACTGTTTAGTACTGATATACATAGAGAGGGTCTGAGTTTAGGAAGCCTAGGTTTTTTGGGGGGTTGAAAATATGGAATAAATGTTTTTTTTTAACTAATTAGCATTGCTTAGATATTTTCATGGTTCAGAACTGAAAAAATATGGTAACTGCTCTAAAAATTTTATGATTTTGAGACACCCAATAGAAAAACCTTAGAGAGTAATGTATCATTTTACCCGAATAGAGGTTAGCAGGGGCTGAATACGCTGAGCCTCGTACATTGCAAAACAGTTGGGAAGCAAATAATTAAAGAGAATATACGTACGTATATTCTCTTTGTTATTCGTATATTCGTTCATTTGTACGTATTATACAGTTTTTAGTAGTAGCAGGCGTCGAATAAAAAAAAAGTGAGTGAAAATTAGCTAAGAATTAAAAAAAACTTATTAACATGACATAACTTATTAACAAAACTTTAAGAAACGCATAAGAAATTTGTTTATACGTGTTATTGATACGTTTTTACGAATCGCATAAAGATTTCGGAAAGGGGGGGGGAGGTTTAAGAGAATAGAAACATAGGAATAATCATTCTCTTGTAGGATTGTGGGGTTATGTTCTTTTCTCTAATTTAGGTTGACTGGGAAGAGTGTCAAGACTTGACAGTGCACGGGAATCTTGAGACTGGCAGTGCAAGGAAATAAAGAATTTTATTCTGACATCGTTTATGCGTTCTAAACTAAACCCAGATAGTAATTTGTGGTTTGTTAGTCCATAACCAGCGTCTTCAACCTTTCTTTTTGGAAAATTGGCGTTGTTCCTTTTCATGCCGTTTGGACGCGGAATTAGACAAATCTGCGCTGATTTTCGTTGTGTCTGTTCAAACCTTAAGACCTTGAAGAATTTTTTTCCCTGTTCGTTAAAAAAAAACTAATTCTACTGAACAAAGGAAAAAAGATTTTTTTTCCCTAGTCGGTAAAAAAAAAAAAAACCTATTTTTGTAAAAAAAAAAACTAATTTTACCGAACAGGGAAAAAATAATTGTTTTTCCCTGTTCAGTAAAAAAAACCTAATTAAAAAAAAAAAACCTAATTTTACCGTACAGGGAAAAAAAAGAATTTTTTTCCCTGTTCGGTAAAAAAACCTAATTAGACTTGAGCACTGCTACTATGTCAAGTAGGATTCGTTTGGTACTAGTTTCAGGTCTAATTTAAAATTAGAAGTTTAGGTTCTTAAACTTTGTCTCCATAAATAATTTTTGAAGTTAAAATCCCCATTAAAGTTTATTTTGTTATTTCACTTTTTCTTATCTGTTTTAATTAAGTTTATTGCGTATATAATAGAGCACTTGCATGTGTAATTAATTTTATTTAATATCTTTGCATAAGGTTTACAACACTCCAGTACTTTTTTATTTATCTTTTATTATATCAACTGCGTAGATATGAGAAAATAGGCCAATTAGCTATTTGATGTTTATTTTTGGAATTCCAAAGAAATCCTGTCCTAGAATGAAAAAAGAGGAACAAATTGTTTGTTTACTTCTATCGTTTAAAGTTTCAGCGCAATCTGACCGCCGTCATTCCTAGAATGCTGTATTTTGTCTCAGTGTCAATATTTTGCTCTCTTAGCCATTTATCGAGAAAGTTGATTTGTTGAAAATGATCTAGCATATTTTCCGGAAAAAATCGACGGGTGTAGCTCTTGGAAAGATTTTCGGATAGTATCTTCTCTATACCCCTTATGTGACAGTAGACCAACGTTTACAAAAGAACAAGAAGGTAATAACAAGAGTAAAGTCACCAGTGTTGCCACATTTCTTTCCAAACAATCTGTAAAATCTTGCCGATGTTCAGTAAGAAATCGATTGATGACTCAGTCTAAAAGCCATCTACCGGTGTTACGCCGAAAATAATGTTTGTCGAATGATTCACTTTTAATTCGGTAAATCTACCGGAAAATTAGAAGAAGTGGAAACACTGAAAATTATATAAATAATGGGCGTTAGACTGACGGGGGGTAGACGACAGTTGGGACTTGGAAGGCTTGGATTTGTATTGATCTGTCTGGGGTTGGTCGCCTAAAATTGGTAACTTCTATGGTAGCTTGCTGGGTAGGTGACCAAAAAAAAAAAAAAAAATAAATAAAAAATCCGAATTCAATTAAAATCAGTAGGCAGGGTTTTACAGGCATATCTGAACAACGTATCGAGAATGCTAATCTAGTGCATTCTATCGCTTCCCGATCGTTACTTGAAACCGTCAAGGACTATAATTAACAAGGGCGTGTCCAGGATTCTTGTTCGGGGAGGGGGGGGGTACGAAAAAACGCATCAAACCTTGTATCTCCCTTTGATACCCCCTTAATAATTGGTACAGTAATTCAGGAAAATACTTCAATACTATAATCTCATATCCGCTATTAAGGCCGTATCCAGGGGGGGGGGGTTGAAACATACTCCTTCGCCCCGAAATGTTTGTCTGACTTGTAAAAACGTAATAAAAATGGATATAAACAATTTTTTATGGGTTTTTTATTTTTTTTTTTTTGTGTACTCCCCTCCTCCCCCGAAAAAAATCCTTGTGTAAAACACCCCCCGAAAAAAATCTTGAATACGGCCTCGTCCGCTACCCATGTTAACAAATTAAACCACTGTTTATGCTTGACAGTTCTTGATAAATAATTGAATTCCCCCCTAGGAATAAATCGTTGTAAAATCATTCCATTATCGCAAAGGGGATTATTTCATTTTTACCAGTGTTGCCGCAAAACATATCTCAGTTACCGTCCAAAGTGATCTTGCCAGCGTTTGGATTGCGGTCGCGTCCGAAAAACAAAAAAAGAAAACATTTTTTTTGGTTGTTTCCATTTTTAAAGGTTCAGTGAAATTTGGCCGCTATCATTCTTGTAATAGGTTATTCCTATAATGTTTTAGTTTTTACCATCTAAACCAAGGATCGAGGTAGTGGATATAGGGTAAAAAATCGCTTCTTAGATGATACTTTCTTTAACGTACCAAGGACATCACTATAACACTGCTTTTGCCCCCCCCCCCCTCCCCCTGGATCCACCAAAGTTCTATTCAAACCTTCTATCGTAATTTTCCAAGACTTGCTTTTGATTCTTACAAAATTATGGAGTTTTTAGGGAAGCAGCACATTTCATCAGAGTGGTAACGTTGAACCGTAAAAACATATAAACAAAACTAATTAGTTTTAATTGACAACGCTGTTTGTTTGCAAAAACTCAAACTTCAACATTTTTTTATTCCCAAATACCATTAAAGGACTTCTTAAGATGCTTGGTGCCATATTTTTATGGTTTTTTGTTCATTTTTTAAAGACAACCATTCACAACTTCTTAATCTGTTTGGTACCATATTTTTAGTTTTTTGTTCATTTTTTAAAGACAACCATTCAAAACTTCTTAAGATGCTTGGTGCCATATTTTTGTGGGTTTTTGTTGATATTTTGAATACAACTATTCACTATTTATTAATCTGTTTGGTAACATATTTTTTGGTTTATTGTTGATTTTTTGAAGACAAGCATTCAAAATTTCTTAATCTGTTTGGTGCCATATTTTATTTTTTGTTGTTGATTTTTAAAGACAACCATTCACAACTTCTTAATCTGTTTGGTGCCATTTTTATTGTTTTTTGTTGATTTTTTTTAAGACAACCATTCACAATTTCTTAAACTGTTTGGTGCCTTTTTTTTTTTTTTTTTGACAACCATTCACAAATTCTTAAGCTGTTTGGTGCCATATTTTTATGGCCTTTTTTTTTTTTTTTTTTTTCATCCCCAAAAATCAACTCATCATTTTCTCTTCTTTTTTATAATTTGGTGCCTGCTGCAACAAAAGCTACCTAATTTCATATGAGAGTCTGTTTCTTTGAAAATTAAATTCTAATTTTCCCATTTTTTTTAAGATATGCAGTATTTGGCTGTGTAAGCTTCCCTTTAAGTAAGGAGAAATACTTAAGAGGAAACCCTTAAGTCTCTTTCTAAGCAAAAATTCCGATAATCAAATTTCGTTCTCACTGTCTTTTGGTTCTAAAATATTTAATCAAACTCATATAGCCAAATCCAGCCACAGTAATGATACTGAGAAGAGGTTTATTTAAGCATCTGCACTACTGCCTCTTACACCCATTAAAAGCTCTCAGTTTTCATCCGTAATCGGGTTTTAACACATTAATTCTCGATTTGATTTAACAATACTTGATCAATAACTTATTGCTCACATCAGAATAAAACAGCATAAATCGTTCCATTATCCGAAATGGGGTTGAGTCAATGTCACCAATGCTTTGGTAAAATGAAAATTCCTGCAGCTACCCAGAGTAGTACTTGTGTCCGTCATATTGTCCCATCTAGTATGCGATTATTTATTATATAGTTTAAAATTTGTATTTGAAAATGTGCTAGCCGTTGCAAATCTTTAGGATATTAAATAAAAAAAAAGTTTTTTAAACTGAAAGTAAGGAGCGACATTAAAACTTAAAACGACCAGAAATTATTCTGTATATGAAAGGGGTGTCCCTTCCTCAACGCCCCGCTCTTTACGCTAAAGTTTTTTGTTGTTTAAAAAAGTAGAGTTCTGATAAAAAGCCAAACTTTAGCGTAAAGAGTGGGGCGTTGAGGAGGAGACAGGCCCTTTCAGATACAGAATAATTTCTGTTCGTTCTAAGTTTTAATGTCGCTTTTATTTTGGCTCACCGTCATTGAATAAGTAAACAAAATTTGCATACAAATTTTACTTTTCTTTTCCTAAATGGTTGTCTCTAAATTTGGTTCTGACGTAATTTACAAATTAACTTTCGTAACGAACTTCTATATTCGTATATTTTTCTTTTGGCAAAAAATACAAAGTTGCAGATATTTGCAGATATGAGCTTGAAACCTATGTAATAGGGTTTTCTGATACGCTGAATCTGACGGTGTGATTTTCATTAAATTGTTTTCACTTTTAGGGGATGTTTCCCCCTCTTTAAAAAATCAGGTAAATTTTCTCAGGCTCGTAGCCTTTGATGAGTAATACTAAACTTAATAAAATTTATATATTTAGAATCAGCATTATAAGCCCATTCTTTTGATACATTTATTGACATTAAAGTTCCGTTTTTAAAAGTTTCGATTAGGCCTACTATTGAGCCGTATCGCTTGTTTTTTTTTATTGTTTTTTTTTTATTACGTATATGTTATTACGTATATGAGGGAGTTTTCCCCTTAGTCAATACCACGCTCTTTACGTTAAAAGTTAAAAAAAAATTTAATAATTTCTGTTCATTTTAAGTTCTAATGTTGCTTCTTACTTTCAGTTGAAAAAACTTGTTTTTTAAATTTAATTTCTAATCATTTTTTAAATAATGCTTGGAAATCCGGCGTCCCCTTCATAGAAATGTCCCTTACCCCAAAGAAACATCCTCCACGGAAAGATTCTCCCGAGTAACCCCATCCTCCAGCGCCCCCCCCCCCAACGAGCAAAAAAATCTTCCTGAAAATGTCTGTATACTTCCCAATAACCAATACAATATGTAAGCAATGTAACTTGCAGCCCTTCCCCATGGGAACTGTGGGGGATTAAGTCATCGTAAAAGACATATTTATTAGATTTTCGACTATGCTGAACAAAATAGCTATCTCAAAATTTTAATTGGGTGACTTTGAGAAAAAAAAGAGCGTGGGAGGGGGCCTAATTGCCCCTTAAAAAGGGCACTAGAACTTTTAATTTCCGTTCCAATCAGCCCTCCTACGATATTCTAGGACCACTGGGTCAATACGATCACCCCTGAGGAAAAAAAACAACAACAAACAAATAAACACGCACCCGTGATCTTTCTTCTGGCAAAAAATGCAAAATTCCACATTTTTGTAGATAGGAGCTTGAAACCTCTACAGTAGGGTTTTCTGATACGCTGAATATGATGGTGTGAATTTCATTAAGGTTCTATAACTTTTAAGGGGTCTTTCCTCCTTTTTTCGAAAATCAGCCAAATTTTCTCAGGCGCGTAACTTTTGATGGGTAAGATTAAACTTGATGAAACTTATATATTTGAAATCAGAATTAAAATCTGATTCTTTTGATGTATCTATTGGTACCAAAATTCAGTTTTTTTAGAGTTTCGGTTACCATTGAGCCGGGTCGCTCCTTACTTACAGTTGCCACGAACTGTTTGAAAATCCACTAAGACCAGGGGCCGTTACGGGACGTCTGTGATTATTTATTATATAGTTTAAAATTTGTATTTGGAAATGTGCTAGCCATTGCATATCTTTAGGATAAAGTCTACTAAGACCAGGGGCCGTTACGGGATGTCCGCGATTATTTATTATATAGTTTGAAATTTTTATTTGAAAATGTTCTAGCCATTGCAAAACTTTACGATAAAATCAACTAAGACCAGGGGCCGTTACTGGACGTTTAATTGATTTCGTACGGATAACATTACTGTTGACTACATTGGTAATTTTAAAGCGGATTGAACACGGGAAGTAGGCGTATTCCGTACTACGCTTTCTCCGTTATTATACCAAGGGGATCTTGTATCAGCTTGAGTGAAGTATTATCCCCCTCCCAAATACTCCCATTTAAAATTATCGACTTGGGTATAGCTGTTTGACAATAACTGTTTTAGCAAAATTGAAATATTCAGTAACGGGAACAAAGCCATTCTATTTATCAAAACCTTCTTTTTTAGGCTTTACACCAGATGTGAAAGTGCTTCAAGTGTGTCTTAACAAGTCTGGAGATTTTGAAAAGGTTGTCCGGGCTTTTGAACTGAAAGGACATTCGTCTGGGGTTTTGGGCTTCGACTTCTCAAGCGATACTAGTCGAGCTGTGACAGTTTCGAAAGATAAAACTTGGAGGTTCTATGATGTTCGTGGTAAGTTTCTTCTGCTCAACGTTTTTGAACTAGGGTTCAAGAAAATAGTAAAATTTTTAACAAACCTTGGACGCCCTGGATATTGCCTTGATAATTAATACAGTACTGAAGGAAAATACTTCAATACTATAGTCTCATATCCGCTATCCATGTTGACAAATTAAACCACTGCTTATACTTGACAGTTCTTGACAAATAATTGAATTCTCTGGAAAAGGTTGTCCAGGAAGAAAGCACTACAAATATCGTCCAAAACATCTATTTGCTCTTACAGCAAACGGTCCGAACGACGTTCTATTCGAGTCCTTTTGAATGTCAGTGTTTTGACTTTCGAAACTACAGTTAAAGATAAAAATGTCGAGAAAAATCTGAAATATATAGTCGCTTCAGAAGTTAAAGCAAAATAATTACTAAACAACTGACCCAAAGTAGTGTTGATGACTTGACTCAAGTCCCTCTGTGGGCATGTACATGGTAGCTTGGAGTTTTGAACAAATTATTGTTGAAGATCACTTGGAGGTTTTATGTCGTTTGTGGTAAGATTTTTTACACAAGGTTTCTGGATCAGGATTCAAGAATTTGTTCTTGTAAAATTCTTAAAACGAATCATAAAAATCTTCCAGAGCCATTGATATGATGTCGACGGCTCAGCTGCCGGCTCTTTTTGGAGGGACAGGTAATAAGCTTGCCGCCCAACCCTGTTGCAGATGGGATCGAACCCGGACACCATAGAGACCAATCCACTCTGCGGGTCAATAAAATTCCTAAATTTTCAAAAATTTTCTGAATGTTGTGAACCAAAACTTGTAAAAATTTTCTAAAAATTTAAACGTGGTGCGCATTTTAAATATTTACAAGTTTGAGTAAAAGAGTTCACAACATTCAAAATATTCATAAAATTTTGAAATACGTATATTAAAAGTATTCTTTAGAACCAAAAAATGTATTTTTTCCTGTTCAGTCCATTTTTAAAGCGATGTTTTTTTAGAAGTTTTTTTTTCTATATTCCTTAGTGCAAGGCCATACCCAGGATCTTTTTCGGAGGGCGTTTTAAAAAAAAAAAAAAAAACTAAAGAAAAGCATACAAAATTTGTTTATATCTATCTTTGTTACGTTTTTACGAGTCAGACAAACATTTCATGGGGGGTGGGGGTCAAACACCCTAGCCCCCCTCCCCCCTCTGGGCACGGCTTTGCCTTAGTGTCTATTCAAGCATTAAATCTATGGTTCACTCCTTCACAATTTATGGCACTCAAACAAACAGGATACAAGAGTAAAGAAAACACAGCCGGTTTGAGTACTTGACAGTCTACAAGAAAAATAAATTAATATCCATTGGTGTCAGTTAGGGGAGGGGGGGTTAAATTTCGCCTTGAATTACCTGACATCCTGGATTTCAAAACCTAGATTTTGTTAATACCTTTTTTTATATTTTTTTTTTTTTTGAAAAATGGCATATTTCGGTAATTTCATAGAAAAAATTGGTACTTGTTAATTATTCAGAACACACTCAAGAATTTTAATCTGAATGTAAGATCTGAGAAAACCGGTTTCATAGCCATAAAGACAAGTGACAGGTGGCAGAACGCATTGGACTTATATAATTTGGGCTATATATTTGCACATTAGGGGTGGTGGGTGGGATAAAGTATAGCGGGTCTGCATGCAAAATATGTTGGCTGCAATTATTCTGCATATTATGAACTAGGAATTGTTTTCTAACTTCACGCTTTTCAAATACTTTACCGACCCCCCCCCCCCTAAAGTACAAACATACAGCCCAAATTATATAAGTCCAATGCATTCTGTCACCCATCACTTGTCTTTATGGCTATGAAACCGGTTTTCTCAGATCTTACATTCAGATTAAAATTCTTGAGTGTGTTCTGAATAATTAACAAGTACCAAAAAATCACCTCCGCCCCAAGAATTTGAAATATAAATTGTTGCCCCCACCCCACTTAATTTCGGTAAATTGGTGCCACTGCTAATATCTTGTTAATATCTGTTGACAGTAAATGATAATTATACATAGCAGGAAAATGTAAATTCCTGAAATACTTTGATAATGAGAGGGATTTTGATGATTATCTTAATAAGATAAATTTTGAAATAGCAACACAAAATAACGTTGAAAAATCGATAGAAAGGTTTCCAAAACTTGGTTGTTTAGTATCAGCAGTAACCTTGTAGTGCTTACTAGTATCAAGGAAGTCTTAAATGATCAGTGATTGCCACGTTGAAACTAGCACAAAAATTTAAACCGGTAAAATGCGTTATTATAGCTCTTTATCGTCCTGAGGTGACGCAGTGGGTTAGATCTCAGCTAGGTAAAACCAGACTTAGATTTTGATCTCACTTGTAGCAATACACTGCAGGGCCGACACAAGGAACTTAGTAGTCAAGACGCGTCGATAATCGAATACATACATACCCATACATAGCTCTTTTTATCAAGCTTATTAGAACTTAGAATTTAATACTATGCTCTATTATGGGATTACTATGCCGTTGAAAGGGAACGACCTTAATCGCTCGCCAGAATACCTCCTTCCATCCCTCCAAAGGGGACAAATTTGTCACAGAACCCCGGAGGCGCAATTATGCTATAAGGTGCTATCTCTTATCAGGTTGATTGTCATAGAACTATTGTTTCTGTCGTATTGCATGTTGTATGTTTTTTTATGTCATTGAAAGAATCCAGTCACGTAAAAAATTAACATTTTTCACGAAACCAGCTTCTCTCAAGTGGTGATTTGATGTTATTTTTCAAATATAATGTAAAGTTCAGGATTTAGTGTTATTCTTTTATTTTAGTGTTATTTAAGGGTTTTTGTGTTTATGTAGTGTTTATTAAGTGTTGTTTTGGTGTTATTCTTTTGTAAACATTTTTTTTTGTATAGACTATACCCCTACTGTTATTATTTGATCTCTAATCCGGGAGGGGGGGGCATAGTTGGAGCCAATGTTCCCAAATCAAGTGTGAATGACAGTGAAAACTGAAAAATGAGCCATATAGTACCATAAAGGCAGAGATATACTAAAGGAAACTAAAGCGTTTCTCTGGATGCTAGAATTGTGCAGGCTTATCTTAGTTTTGACAATATTTTTGAAGAAACTATATTTCAGCTGGGGGGTGAGCTGGGGTTAGGGGGGAGGGTAACTTTGTTTTGTTAGGCTGGACAGTTGCCCAGCCTAAAACAGGAAACATATATGAACAAGAAAAACCCTACTGCTACCACCACAACTGCCACCACAGGCTTAATGGCTTAATGCTGGTCTATTTCTCTAAATTGACATGTCGCTCTGTAAAGAGAAATGAAAACAGAGAGATCAGGAAAGAGTTGAGGTGCATTTTAAGCATAAAGAGCTGAGGTGCATTTTAAGCATAAAGAGTTAAGGTGCGTTTTAAGCATAAAGAGCTGAAGTGCATTTTAAGCATTAAGAGCTGAGGTGCATTTTAAGAATAAAGAGTTAAGGTGCGTTTTAAGCATAAAGAGCTGAAGTGCATTTTAAGCATAAAGAGCTGAGGTGCATTTTAAGCATAAAGAGTTAAGGTGCGTTTTAAGCATAAAGAGCTGAAGTGCATTTTAAGCATAAAGAGCTGAGGTGCATTTTAAGTATAAAGATTTAAGGTGCGTTTTAAGCATAAAGAGCTAAAGTGCATTTTAAGCATAAAGAGCTGAGGTGCATTTTAAGTATATGCCTCCAAAAATTATAACCAACAAAAAAATAAACTTTTAAAGGTCTTAGGATAAAATAAAACGTATGATATGCGGGAATTGATTTAGCTGCATAGGTTTGAGGTTAAAAAAACAGGCTGTCTTAGTTACCATAGTGCCATATATTTTAGTTTGTTTATTACAACAAGGCTCAAAACTTTGATGTGCATTGATGTAAACAATGTATCGATATGCATTTGATATGTGATCTACTAAACATAGAAAGCCGAAACAAGTAACTTGAGAAAAAAGAGGTTGAGCTGAGAAATGTCTGCTTTAGAACGTAAAAGCTGTTTTTGCTGTATAGTTTTTTTTTTTAGAAATCTGAAACAATGATAAAAAATGTTTTTTTTTACAGGGTTGTGCTGAGGTCATCTTACATTTCGTCTTACTGATTGAACTCCTTGAAAATCCTGATAAAACTGTCCATAAAACCCATAGTGATACATGTCTGTTAAACGAAACACACTCAAGTAATTAGAGTTGGTTAGGGATTAGCTTAGATTAGGGGTTAGGCATTTAATATAATGCGTTCTGGGCGGCCTGCTTTCCATAATTCTTTGTTGTATTTTCCATAATTTTTTTTGGTATATTTCATTAGGATTAACCTAACTTCGCTTCTTGGATGTGTTTCGTTTAACAGACAAGTACCCCCATAGTTTTGAGCTCAGATTAATAAAACAATTCTGAGTTTTTGCGAATTTTTTTTTGCGACTAAGTATATCATATTAAATTTTAGTTGAATTCGAGAAAGGACAAGAGCCTTACCTTCTAAAGACAGGCGAGTGGCCTTTTGCTGATCTTCCTACACAAGTTGCACTGTCTCCTGATGCCCGCTCTATCGCCATCAGCAATGGAACCAAGATTTACAATTATGACACGGTAACTGGGACCAATCACGGAACTCTGGATGTGCACAATGGTAAGCACAAACGGGTCAATAAGAATCGAATTCAGTTTGCCCATTGATTAAATGTTTGTTGGGTATTTCGTCAGGTTCGTCGAGGTTGATTATTTGTATTTGAAACGGGAACGCTTTCTGGAGTCGAGAGTAAGCATTTCAGACTCTGGTTAAAATTGGTTTTCCGACAGCATTGATAAAACTGACAGGATCAGATATCGGACAATGGTACTCCAGATTTCGGAGATTTTTGTCCGAAGCGGATGCTAAATTACCTTTCAAGTACTGTTGAATCGGACAGTTGTTTATTTGTTAAAATTGTTGAAGAGAAAAATGAGCGATTTTCGTGCATATTAGAGCGTTTTTGCTGAAGGGTACGTAAATATTTTCCCATTCCCTTTTTTGCTTGTTGTGTGGGTTTAACTAAATATTAAGGAAAGTAAGGTTCTAGAAGCGATTATTTATTCTGTGTAATGTTATAGGAGCGAAGCTCTGTGATTAGTCACATTCGATAGCAACTTGGGCTTCTATAGGACGTTTTATTTCAAGTTTTTGCCTCAAAACGGGTTTATTTAGATAATGCTAGTCCAAAATTAAATTACTGGTCCAAAGTTAAATCCCTTTTGTGCATAGATTTTTTAAGACGGGTGAATCATTTTTGGAATAATTTTTTGATTGAAAATGGAAAAAAGACAAAATAACACTTTTGATTCATCCAATACAGTACCTGTGATTTCTATCTTTGATGTTCAGTTTAATTTATGTTTACTCTAGAAATATATTCTTCAAAATTTAGTGGTGAAAAATTTGTCTTTTTTCAATCTTTTCAAAGAAAAAATTGAAAAAAGGCATTTATCAATGAAAGTACCCCCAAAAACGGTTTTATTTGAAATGTAGGGTTGGGAGAAAACAGAAAAAATGTGAAGGTGATTTTCTTTCCGTAAGGGCAGAATACCCCCGACGTACCGAGCCTTGAAGCAATTATTTTGTCTCAATTTCCTCTAACGCTGCCAAGGTAACAACTCAAGCGTCGGTTTGTTGTCATTGGCAGCATTACAACCTTTGCTCTACTTTCGGGGTGTTACAAGGTTCAATGCTCGATTCTATGCCACGATCTGTATGGTTTTGGGACACTGGTGATGCAAACACAGAGTGCGCCTTTTTGCAATTTTCTGGAAATTGGATAAGTTGAATAATGTATTGAAGTTTTGTATTTAAATACTTTTGAATTGGTTTTAGGCACATGAGCTAGTCTCTTAATGTGGGTTTGAATAAAAAGCTTTTACCGTAAATGTCAACACCACAAAGTAGCATCGTGAGCAGAGCTTCATCTAGGATTTGTGTTTGGGGAGGTTTTTTTTTTTGGGGGGGGGGGGTATAAAATCTTATAAAACGCATCAAAAATCGTTTATATGCATTGTGTTACGTTTTTACGAGTCAGATAAACATTTTTTGGGGGAGGGGAGAATTCAAATACCATAACACCTCTGGATTCAGCCTTGATCGTCAGCCATCAAAATTTAATCAATTCATATTAGAGAACTTTCACAACCATGAGAACTTTCACAACCATGAGTGTCTTAAAAAAGTAGAAAAATCTGTGAACTCAATTTTAAATGGAAATTACCTCCTTATGCCATTATTCACTTTTAACACTTAGTGGGTGCGAATTTCAAAAATAAGGAACGTGTGAATTTAGCAGAAGATGAGCCAAAAAATACTCAATTTAAATTTAAAAAACTCAATTTAAATTTAAAAATACCCGCTTGAATGCTCCTCTTCTCAGTCCCCTTTGAAAGCGGAAAAAAGAAAAAGAGTTTCGAAAACTTGGTAAAGGAAAAAATCATTCAAATAGAAAGCTGATTCGTTAACGATAGTCATGGAGCCCCAGCAAGTGTATCCTGATTGCTGTAGCTAGAGAAAAGAACTACCATTGATTGACATTCAACCAGGGCTTTTCTTAGGGGGGGGGACGCAAAATAAGTTGATCCGATAAACTTGCGTTAGGGGCAAGTTTATTTAACGCAAACTTGCGCTAATTAAGCAAATTACACTACTTTAGACCATGTTAGGGGGGGGGGGGCGCCCCCGTTGCCCACCCCCTGGATCGACCACTGCATTCAACAGTGTAAAAACAATAATGGAATGAGTAAAATTATGTAAGATTATTACCTTATTATCTTGCTATCAAACAGGAATGAAAAGAAATATGTATATCGTTGAATATGATTTTGTGCTGATGCTGATTTTTATGGTGCTGTTTCAAATTCATCAAGATTAATGTTACCCATCAAAAGATACGAGCCTGAGAAAATATGTCCCATTTTCGAAAAAGGGGGAATACCCCCCAAAAAGACAAGCACTTTTAATGGGATAATCTCACCATTAGGTTCAGCATATCAGAGGACTACTGCAGAGGTTTCAAGCTCCTATCTAAAAAATTTTCCCAGAAGAAATATCACGGATGCGTGTTTATTTGTATTTTTTTTTTTTTACGGGGGCGATCATGTCAAAGCGAGTGTCCTAGAACATTGGGAGAAGGCTCATTAGAACGGAAATTAAAAGCTATAGTACCCTTTTTAAGTTACCTAAAAGATTTTGCTAAGTGTTTTCTGCCATGTTGTAGCACAAAACTACAATTTTGCCCCAAGGAGGGATTAAGTTGCTATCGATTAAAAACTCTGAGATAGCCACTGGATTAAAAGAATCAAAAAATTATATGTTGAGCGTCCCACTTGCAGAGGATTTAACGCCGCATGGTGGCACATTCATTCCTGAAAAGTCACATAGTCCAAACAAGATAAGCTGTTAATTTGGATATCTTAATCCTTGGTTTAACTAAAATGGATTCACTTTATTTTTCATGAAATTATAGATGTATAGTTGCACATCAGTGTATTGAAGGAGATGCTTGGGTTTATTGTGTTGGAGGGCGTGGGGGCAGATGCTTAAAAGAGTGCATTTCTGTGCCAAGTTGTCTAAATCGCCTTCAGACAAAAGCTAAAGCGAGATGGGCCGAACATTTTGAGAACTTGCTTAACCGAGATAGAGTTGCAGGCAAAAAATATAGAGGAAAATGAAAAAGTTTGTGATACCTTGGATGTGAAGGAAGATTTGTTTTGTGAGGAGGAATTAGAAACAGTACTAAAAGGATTAAAGAACAATAAGGCTCCAGGTGCTGATAGGGTAGTAAATGAGTTTCTTAAATATGGTGGCTCTGAGGTTAGAAATAAGTTATTGAAGATTATGAATATGATTTTTGAAAAAGGGGAAGTACCTAACGATTTTAGGAAAACCTTAATTAAGTCACTCTATAAAAAAGGTGATAAGAGTGAGTGTGGTACTTATCGTGGCATTAGTCTGGCCTCTTTAAGTAACTAACTGCTTGATAATAGGATACTTTTTAAACTGAGAGATGCCGCAGAAAAAGTTATAAGAGATCAACCGTGTGGTTTTACAGAAGGTAGAGGATCTGTCGGCCAAATTTTCACTCTTGGGTTAATAGTTGAGAAAGGCCTAATTTTTCAAAGACCTTTGGTCCTCAGTTTTATAGATTATGAGCAAGCGTTCGATTCTGTTGATAGAGGAGCTTTAGTAAAGTTTTTATCCTTGTATGGTATACCAGACAAATACATTAAAGGGATTAGAGCTATGTACGAGAATAACAATGCTGCGGTTAAGGTAGGAAATGAGTTTAGCAGCTGGTTTTGTATTAAATCATGAGTTAAGCAGGGTTGTGTTCTATCCCCCTTTATAAGGATTATTTTGATGGAATTTGTCTTAATGAGCACAGGAAAGGCAATGGGAGACCACGGAATCAAATGGGGAGGAAAAAGTCTCCTAGACTTGGATTATGCTGATGATTTAAGCATCCTAGATGAAAGTTTGAGCAAAATGAATGAAGTTTTAGAGGTTTTGCGAGTTCAGGGTGCTAGAATTGGTTTGAAAATTAATGTTAGGAAGACTAAGTCACTAAGTCTAGGAATAAGTGAAGATTAAAAGTTGATATTGGTTAATGAAAATATTTATCAGGTTCTAAGTTTCAATTAAATTGTTAGTATTATTAGTAAAGATGTTGGGAGCAGTGAAGATGTTAAAATTAGAATAGCCAAGGCTCAGGGTGTTTTTTCACAGTTAAAAAAAGTCTGGAAGAATAGGAAGACAAGTATGCAAACCAAGATTAGAATCTTAGAAGCTACAGTGATGACAGTGGTCAAACATGGCTCTGAAACATGGGCGCTCAAAGAAGCAGATGAAGATTTGCTAGATGTTTTCCAGAGAAATTGCTTAAGGATTGTTCTGGATACCCGGCTGACTGACCGTATTTCAAACAATAGGCTATACGAAAAATGTGGCTCAATACCGCTCTCTAGGGCTATAATGAAAGAAAGGTTGAGGTGGTTAGGGCATGTTGTGCGGATGAAGGATGACAGATTGCAGAAGATTGTTCTTTTTGGCCAACCGTCTAGAGATGAACGAAGAGCAGGTCGTCCTCGTTTTAGGTGGGTGGACGTCATAGAAAAAAATTTAAAGAAAGTTGGAACTTCGTGGACGGATGCAAGAAGGGAGGCTTTGGATAGATTGGGATGGAGGAGGATCATGTGTAGCTGTGTTGGCCTCAGGCAGCTTGGTGCTGCGATGAGTTGTTAGTAGTAGTAGTAACACCCCTTCTACGCCCACCTCCCTAAACACATCCAATAAAAATTTTGAGATAGCGATTTTGTTCAGCGTAGTTGATTTCAAGATATAAATTATGTTTTTGAGGAGGACACTCCCCCACAGCCCTCAGGGCAAGGGTTGTAAGTTATGCCCTGGGGGCATGTAAGGTTTTTATAGAAAGCTTTGTCGTAGAAACTTCATAAAGAGCTCATTCGATTGGAAATTCAAAGGGCAGAGCCCTTTTTAAGGTCGAAAGTGATTGAAGGACAACTAACCCCCCTCTCACACCCACCTTTTCCCCAAACACATCCAATCAAAATTTTGAGATAGCCATTTTGTTCAACGTAGTTGAAAATTCTGGAAATTAGTTCTTTGAGGATGATACCCCCCCCCCCATAGCCCTCAGGGCAAGGGTTATAAGTTATGTCCTGGGCGTATTTAAGGTTTTTATAGAAAGTGTTGTTGTAGAAATTTCAAAAAGGGCTCATTTGACCGGAAATTGAAATGGCTAATGCCCTTTTTAATAGTCGAAAGTGATTGGAAGGCAACTAACGCCCACCATTTCCCAAACACATCCAATTAAAATTTTGAGATAGCGATTTTGTTCAGCATAGTTGATTCCCAGATAGAAATTATGTTTTTGAGGAGGACACTCCTCCACAGCTTTCAGGGCAAAGGTTGTAAGTTATGCACTGGGGGCATATAAGGTTTTTACAGAAAGCTTTGTCGTAGAAACTTCATAAAGGGCTCATTAGATTGGAAATTCAAAGGGCTAGTGCCCTTTTGAAGGTCGAAAGTGACTGGAGGACAACTAAACCCCCTCTCACGCCTACCTTTTCCCCAAACACATCCAATCAAAATTTTGAGATAGCCATTTTGTTCAACGTAGTTGTAAATTCTGGAAATTAGGTCTTTGAGGATGATAAACCCCCTATAGCCCTCAGGGCAAGGGTTGTAAGTTATGCCCTGGGTGCATATAAGGTTTTTATAGAAAGTTTTGTCGTAGAAACTTCAAGAAGGGCTCATTCGATTGGAAATTCAAAGGCCTAGTGTCCTTGTTAAGGTCGTAAGTGATTGGAGAGCAATTAACCCCCCTCTTAGGCCCACCTTTTCCCCAAACACATCCAATCAAATTTTGAGATATCCATTTTGTTCATCGTAGTTGAAAGTCCTGGAGATTAGGTCTTTGAAGATGACAACCCCCCCCCCCCACGTTCCTCAGGGCAAGGGCTGTAAGTTATGCCCTTGGGGCATATAAGGTTTTTATAGAAAGCGTTGTCGCAGAAACTTCAAAAAAAGCTCATTTGATCGGGAGTTGAAATGGCTAGTGCTCTAATTAATAGTCGAAAGTGATTTGAGTGTAACTAACTCCCCTCTCATGCCCACCTTTTCCCCAAACACATCCAATCAAAATTTTTAGATACCCATATTGTTCAACGTAATTAATA
This sequence comes from Artemia sp. Qi Xiang Cuo, assembly GCF_049724085.1. Classification (NCBI taxonomy): domain Eukaryota; kingdom Metazoa; phylum Arthropoda; class Branchiopoda; order Anostraca; family Artemiidae; genus Artemia; species Artemia sp. Qi Xiang Cuo. The sequence goes on from NC_142805.1 coordinate 14,204,626, forward strand.
TATATATATATATATATATATATATATATATATATATATATATATATATATATATATATATATATATATATATACATATTTATGTATATATATATACATATTTATGTATATATATATATATATATATATATATATATATATATATATATATATATATATATATATATATATATATATATATATATTGTGTGTGTGTGTGTGTGTGTATATATATATATATATATATATATATATATATATATATATATATATATATATATATATATATATATATATATATATATATATATATATATATATATGTATATAGCTTTTGAAATTACGTCTTTGAGGATAATAACCCCTCAGAGCCCTCGGAGCAAGGGTTGAAAGTTATGCCCTGGGGACATTTAAGGTTTTTGTAAATAGTAATGTTGTAGAAACTTCAAAAAGGGCTCATTCGATTGGGAACTAGAAGGGCTTGTGCCCTTTTTAATAGTGGAAAGTGATTGGAGGATAACAAACATCCCTCTCACACCCACCGTTTCCCCAAACACATCCAATCAAAATTTTGAGATAGCCGTTTTGTTCGGAGAAGCCAAAAAGTCCGAAAATTCCGTTTTTGAGGATGACACTCCCCCACAGCCCCCAGGCCAAGCGTTGTAAGTTGTGTCTCTGGGACATACAAGGTTTTTTTTTTATAGAAATCGTTGTTTTAGAAACTTTCAAAAGGAATCATTCGAATGGAAATTGAAATGGCTAGTGCCTTTTTTCATAGTCGAAAATGATTGGATGGCAAGTAACCCCCCTCTCACGCCCACCATTTCCCGAAACACATCCAGTAAAAATTTTTCAGTTAGCCATGTCGTTCAACGTAGTTAAAAGTCCTGGGAATTATATCTTTGAGGATGACAACCCCCTCAGAGCCCTAGGGACGAGGATTATTAGTTATACCCCGGGGCGACAAATGTTTTTATAGAAAGCGTTGTCGAAGAAACTTCAAAAAGGGCTCATTCGATTGGTTATTGAAAGGGCTAGTGCCCTTTTTTAATGATTAGAAGTGATTGGAGAGCAACTAACCCCCCTCTCACGCCCACCATTTCCCCAAAAACATCAAATAAACATTTTGAGATAGCAATTTTCTTCAACGTAGTTGAAAGTTCTGGAAATTAGGTCTTCCCCCACCCCTCAGCCCTCAGGGCAAGGGTTGTAAGTTATGCTTTGCGGGCATATAAGGTTTTTTTGAAAGTGTTGTCGTAGAAACTTAAAAAGGGCTCATTCGATTGGAAATTAAAAGGGCTAGTGCCTTTTAAATAGTTGAAAGTGGTTGGAGAGCAACTAACGCTCTCATGCCCATCATTTCCCCAAACACATCCAATCAAAATTTTGAGATAGCCATTTTGTTTAACGTGTTTGACAAAACTTTGCTTGACATTTTCAAACAGTTCGGGAGCGACCTGGCTCAATAGCATACGAAACTCTACAAAACAGAATTTTTATACCAATAGATACATCAAAACAATCAGATTTTTATGGTGATTTAATATATACAAGTTTCATCAAGTTTAGTCTTACCAATCAAAAGCTACGCGCCTGAGAAAATTTGCCTGATTTTGGAAAAAGGGGGAAATATCCCCTAAAAGCTATAGAACCTTAATTTGCACTTTACTGAAAAAATACAAATGAATGTGCATTGTCAGTTTAATATAAATATGCTGATATTTAGTAATCAAAATGTTAATATTATTTGATTTGTTAAAGTTATAAAAGCAAAACATTTATATTTTTTCAGTAAAGTGCAAATTGTGTTTTGGCCTTGGGAAGCCATAGGGGTTTTGAGCCCTACTCGTGTTAATTTCTGCTCGTTTTGAGCTTGATTCGGTTATTTATTGTAATTTCTGTTCGTTTTGGGTTTCATTTATTTATCGATGCTGATTTGTAGTAGTTTCACGCTTGGTAGATTACTTGATTATATTTTTGCTCATTTTTGGTTTAATGGAGTTCTTTACTTTTCTTTGAAAAACTTATTTCGTGGAATTTTTTTCTAATTAATAAGAGATAAGGTCATCTAATGTCTGGCCGGGACTAGATACTGGTTTGAAACACAGATTTTTTACTTTGATATATATATATATATATATATATATATATATATATATATATATATATATATATATATATATATATATATATAAATATATATATATATATATATATATATATATATATATATATATAAAAGGGGTATATGAACAGGGATAAGGGCTCTATGCAATATGGACTCTATGTAAATAGAGAAGCTTTGGACGATTCATGATAATATGATATGGAAGCTAAACTCAGATTTTTATTAAAATAAAAAGTTTTTAACAAGTTGAAATCAAAGGTTTTTTTTTTTATTAACTATAAAAAAGATATATATATATATATATATATATATATATATATATATATATATATATATATATATATATATATATATATATATATATATATATATATATATATATATATATATATATATATATATATATGTATGTATGTATATATATATATATATATATATATATATATATATATATATATATATATATATATATATATATATATATATATATATATATATATATATATATATATATATATATATATATATCTAAGTAAAAAATCTTATGAAAGTAGGCATTCCCCCAGCTGCCCGGGACAGCTGACTTAGTTGCTCCCTCCCCCTCTTTGAAGGGCTTTGTGCATACCCATTAGAGAACAAGAAATGCCTCATAAGAATGATAAAAATAGCTGATTGTGCTATGAGTAAATATTCCCCATAAGGTTTTTTATATTTATGGATAATCTTAATTTGGTATTTCAGCCACGTTTTAAATACTTATGCAATCAAAAAAAAAATACTTAATCAGAATACACTATGACCTTGTCGTACGACAGGGACTTATGCAATCCATATTTAACAGTAAATGACGGTTCACTAATGAGGTTAATTACATGACTGAATGATTTTTAAAGGCAAAGCACGTAGACAAACAAAGCTATAAATGAATAGGGCCACTGGCTTAGAAAAAGGGGACATCCAGGGATTAAGATCAGTTAAGCACAGGGACAGGGATTTTTTATCAACTTTCTAGCCCCCTCCCTATTATCAAATTTTTTATGGTAATTTTCCATATGCTTTTCGCACAATTTACCAGGTTTTTTTTTTGTTTTTTGTTTTTTTAAGTTCACAACTAGGCCTATAATGTCATCCCATAGACCAAAAGTAAATCCCGAAAATGATAGTAACCAAATGATACAGCTGCCCTAAAAATTCTGCGGGGAGCTGGGCAAAACAACATAAGAATATTCTACAAAATCTATTTTTAGCGACCTCCTTTAACAAATCGAATTTTCGTTGGAGAAAATTGTCAGAGGTCCAATTGTTGGAGGAAACTCTTGGATATACTGGAGCAAAATATTCAAAAACTACCCAACAAAAGTAATGCTTCGTACAAAACTAACACGAAAGAGGAAGATTCTTGGCAAGTAATATACTTGACCTAGAGAATAGGTCCGTACGAGTGCATGTTATCTGGTGTTTTTTTTGAAAAATTTTTAAATATCGTTTGAACACTTTTCCCCTAATACCGATCGATTTTTCTCATCGGTTTTTCCAAGCCTCTGAACGGACCATTAAGGATTTTCTAAAAAAATAAGAAGAAATGAAGACATTCATCTTTTTGCAGATAAGTTCAAATCCAGGGGGGGTACAGGGTTTGACCTGTACAGGGTTTTGACCTGTGAAATTCTATAATGGCTATGGTTTAGAGCCGGTTACCAAACCGGTTACCAACCGGTTTTCTGCCATGCCCCCCTAGGCATTTCAAGATCCTGGTGCCTCCCTCGGGACATTTAAATTTTGTCATTCAAAATTTCACGTGTATTCACCTGAAGGAAGCTGAAAAATGCCATTTACTTGGTATCTTTTTTGGGTATCTTTTTTGGGTCTCTTTTCTAGGCGTATTTTATACTAATAAATATATTGTCTGAATAAAACACCTTTTATACAATGTATAACATCATTAAAGTACTATCATGTATTTTTTTTTGCTCTTTAAATGCATTTGAATGTGACGTCTTTCACGGTATTTTTTCTGAATTAAAGAGCGCCAGCCGAAGAGTGCATGTACTACCCAGGACCCACCAAAATGTTGCCATGTCTCACGCGGTGGGGCCTGTGCCCTTTGGTGGGAATCATGGGTTAAGCTACTCCCTCACCTCCATGCATTTTGAAGAGTATATCTGGACAAATTCTGTGCACAGATAATCTGTGCTCTCATGTTATTGAAATTTTTCAAGTTCGACAGTAATATCCCTAATATTTGACATTTAAGCTTCCCCCCCCCCCTTGAAAGTATTCAAAAAGGGTAAATTTTTCTGGGGATATTATTAATATTTTGCAATTAATTCAGGCGATTTCGACATAACCAGCAGTTTAGGAGGATGAACCCCTCCTCGTGGTTGCCAAGACAGCTGCAACCGAGTAAAGAGTAAACCACGGCCCATAACATCCAAAAGGTTCAAATTTAACGAACTCTAAGTAAAGAGCCACCCCTGTAATTACAAACTAAAACTCTAGCAAACGAAGTTTTGATTGCAATGTATATATATACATTTATATATATATATATATATATATATATATATATATATATATATATATATATATATATATATATATATATATATATATATCGAAAGAGTATGCTTTTCCATGCAAAATCCGTTAATTTTGAATTTACCTGTAAAGAGTATTAGGATAAGATTGAATTCATAATTTTGGAAAACTGATTACTATACCTAAAGGCACGTACAATCTTGATGATAGTTTGCACAATCAAATTGAATATGAATCAAAATCCTAAAACAGGCGACCGAAGCTTGGAAAAAAGTGAAGATTTGCATTTTTCCCAAGAAGGACAGTTGCGGATGTGTGTTTGCTGGTTTGGCAAGGTTATCCATCATGTTGTCCAAGATTTCTGGGAGATAGCTCGTTTCCACGTTTTGATGCCTTTTTGAAATTGTTTTGATGCCTTTTTGAATACGTTTGATGCTTTTATGCCTACAAATTTAGTATTCTTTAAAAGTAACAAAAGAGATCATACCTTAGCTGTTCTCAAATGGACGATCAGCAAACCAACATAGATAAGAAGAATCAAAGTGTGGTTGGACCTACATTGCCTTACTGGTCCTCTAATTGAGAACAGCTTTACAAACACATTTTGGTAATTGTCCTAGAAGTGTCTTGATCGAAGTGAAGTTAAGAGATATTTTTCGGAGCTTTTAATGGAGATGACCCATTTCCTTGAGTCAAGACTAGGTCTTTCTGATTGAAAGGCACATGTTTGATTCATAGAATCGAATTTTCTTTGTATTTTGTATAATTTCGTTGCAAAACACAGTGAACTGCTTCAGTATTAAGTTGGATGCAACACTTTTCATAAAATTGTCAAACGAATCCTTGTTGGTAGATGGTAGATGGGGGTATGGGTTATTTATAGAACTCCATCTATGTCACAAGACATTATTTCACTAATTGTCAGGTTAAAAAACAATTTTAAGGGTTTGCTTACCGTTGGGGACTTATTTTTCAAAGACAATTATTGAGATAAAACATCGGCAAATATTTTGGCTTTATGAACCATAGCTATCCTCAGAAAAATAAAACAAAAACTAAAACAAAGGTACTTGTCTAGAATCCGGTAAGCATGCAAGAAGTGAATTTTTGTTAATGCTAATGAAATAAAACAAAATAGGATAAAAAGATAATAGTTTAGTAACAAAATTGGGCTATATATTTAGGGGGGGGGGGGTGGGGATAAAGCATAGCATATATTGAATACGTAACCTAACCTAACCCAACATAGGTACCTTTTAGTCCCCCTAAATCCCAAAAAAACTAACGTTTGAATATAGTTCCCGGAGTGACAAACCCTTTCTTCAATCACTATACATTGGAGACTAGCCGGTTATTATCCTATCTGATCTTTGCACTTACCGGATTCTAGACAAGTACCAAAACAAACTTACTCTACCGGGTTTGACCCCCCCCCCCCCATATTTTGTCCAACTCATCAAAACGGAACAAAAATGCATACGAACAAATTTTTGAAGTTTTTTTTTATTTTTTATAACCTACAATGCCATGCTAGTTCTGTACTTGAGAACATCTTTACAAACGTATTTTGGCAATTATCTTAGAAGTCTGACAGAAATACGAACTTAAGGCATAATAACGACGAAATGTCTTCCATTCTGACCCAAAATACTTACCTCTGTTTATTTATTTGTTATTTGTTTTTCATATCTATTATTTATTTTATGTCTATATATTATTTATTTATTTATTTTTTCAGTTTCAGTGATATTTTTGCCAAAAATCCAAGTCTCTTCGTAGCATGTTCTGTTCTTATAATTTTCTTGTTTAATGAAAACAAAACAAAAATAATTTTTTATCTTTCCATACGTGGTTTGATACTCTGCGCTTAGACTCTTGTAAAATGATGACCCCCACTTAGAATCTTTTTAAAACCTCTTTTTTAATGTGAAATTTCTTTGAACAATAATTAGTGTCTTGCAAAGGCCTAGGGTGTTTTTCACTGTTGAAAAAAGTTTGGAAGAGTAAGAAGATAGGGCTGGGAACCAAGGTTAGAATATTAGAAGCGTTGAATTGGTTTAGGCTATTATGCATGTTATTCGTGGATGACATAGCTCTAGTGGCGGATAGTAGAGATAATCTTCAGAATTAATTATATATAATAAAAAATTATTTAGAAAAGAAGGATTTAGAGTTGAACGCTAAGAAGTCAGTAGTATTAGTATTTAGGAGTAAAGGAGATGTTGATTCAGAGGTTCAATTTATTTTTGGAGGAAAAGTGTTAGAGGTGAAAGAAGAATTTGTTTATTTGTGTGTTAAGTTTAGTGCATTAAGAGGGATGTCTAGGCATGTAGAAGATTGTAAATTAAGGGGTAATAGGCTTATAAATATGCTTTTCAGAAGTAATTTAGGTCAGCTAGGTGACAGAGGATCCAGAAAAGAGTTTTCCAGACAAAAGTAGCTTCTACCCTACATTGGGGCTGGGGCTCTGAGGTTTAGGGTTTTGCTAAAGCAGCTAAGCTAGAAGTAGTTAAGCTAAGATATTTGAGAGAATTTTAGGCTTGAGGGATTCATTTAGTTCAGTGGTACTGAAACGGGATTTGGGGCTTTTCACTTTAAGGAGTGTTATATTGGTTAGAATGGTAAAATTCGTGAATGGTTAAAATGGTTAGAATGGTTAAAATGGTAGGAAAAGAATTTTATTTGAGTTTATTTTTATAATTTCCGTAGGGGGAAGGAGTTTTGGTACTTGTGTATTATGGGCCACTCACTCAAGCTTACGCTATGTAAAACTCGAGAACATACCGGGTTCTTCGTTAGTTTTTTTTCAGCTTAGCGGGAGACAAGACAAGTGACAGAAAATATGGGAAATATTTAATTTGGGCTATATTTTTGCAAATAAGGGGGGGGGGGGTAAAGTATTTGTACAGCTTGAAGTCAGAAAATAAATCTTTCTGGGTATACGGCCAATAAAAAATTACAGGAGAATAGCGAGATAGCTGGAAATTTTGTTAACTGAAAAAAAAATCCCAGTATAAAGTAAATGTAATGTTTTATTTAAGATTTTTTTGTTTTTTTCTAAGTGTTAAGTGTTTTTTTTCAGTGACCGTTTTTCCAAGCATTAAGTACAATTATTAGGTTAATGGAAGGAAAAGAAGGTAATGGAAGGAAAAGACCCTATGGGTGAAACTGTGTCAGTATGGAAGGAAGTCCAGCGAACTCTAAATGACCTTGAAATCCAAGAGTGGCAAGCTCATAAGGACCAATCTATGTCTTTGAGGCTTTACTCCCAAGCTAAAGACTGCTGGGGGAGGAGGTTTATTTTAAATTTGGGTTGAATAAAAAGGATTTGAATAATTTATTGTAGGTAAGAGGGGATAGTTTGGATTTAGGTGAGAGAAGGAAATTTTTGGAGAAGTTTAGGCTGGCGACTGGCCCTTATTTTTGCCCAATATGTGGATGTGTGAATGAGAACTTATTTCATTTTGTATCCGAGTGTGAAGAGCTGTCTGAGTTGCGGAATGAATATTTTGGACGAGTCTTTGGGAGTGAATGCTGGTTAATTGAGCGGATGGCTGAGAGGAACGCATGTGCTATTAAACAGTTGTGTAAGTTTCTTCATTTAGGGATTAAACATAGAGAATCATGTTTGAGGGGATAGCTTGTTACGTTTTTTAGGATTTGAATTTTATTATCATTAGTGTTTGTTGGTTGAAATGTTGAACCTTGATGTGTTTCTTTTTTGCCGTTTTCTTGTTCTTTTTTTTCTTTATTTTTTGTTATTTTTTTCTTTTTTTGATTTTATTATCTAAAGTTGTATTTTGTTACTGAGCTTTGTTCGTAGACTGTATTATATGTTGCTATGGCCCACAGGCTTTTTGCAATAAATCTTATCTTATCTATGGTTCTGAAGCATGGACGCTCTGAAAAATGGAGGATGATTTGCTAAATGTTTTCCAGGGAAATTGCCAACGGATTATTTTGAGTTGTTTTGCGTCCTCGGTTTGGGTAAGAGGATGTGGTAAAGAAAGATTTAAGAGAAACGTGAACTTCCAAGGAGGCTGTAAAGAAGGAGGCTATGAATAGATTATGATGGAATAGGAGCGTACGTAACGGTGTGGGCCTCGGGCTGCTTGGTAGTGCGGTGAGGTTTAGTAGTAGTAAAATCAGTATTCTTCCTCTTTATTAAATAAAAATAAAATAATTTTTATGTCTACGAATGAATACGAAGGTACTTGTATGATATAGCCCCGATCACTCAGGCGTTTTTTTTCGGTTTTTTTATTAATCTGATATTTATTCAAGCAAGAAAGACGGGATATTATAAATGGTAAACACATAATATAAGCTATATATTTGCAAATTAGGGGGGTGGGGTAACGTGTAACGTGGTGGGGTCACCTGCAAGTCCAGGGGACTTGTTGGTCATGTGTCAATCCTATGACACGTTATTCCACCTTTAGACTACCAGCGGCCATGCTTATTAGGCTTAGGTTTCACTTTTTCGCCGCTGTGAGTCCCAGCAAATTCAGTCTCAGGTTTTGAATACAAGTCCAGTGGACATTGTCAGTCACGCGTCAACCCAAAATCAATCCAATCTTTCATTCCTTAGATCTACGACTAATTTACCTCAGTTCTGCCCAAGGAATGGTGCAGGGACGGATGATAGATAGAACTATCTGTTAGCAAAAGAAATCACATAATTTTCATACAATCTTAAAGAGTACTTATCCCAAATTTTCCTCTAATTTACTCAGATTATCTGTCTTGGCTTTTTCTACAATTAGCCATGGCTTGATGCCTTCATTTAAAATGATTTTGAATTAAAATCAAGTACTTTGCAGGCATCAAGACTGTTTCACTGCTTCACTGATCTTTGTTTCACTGCTTTATTAAAATTAAAACCCGTTTTTTCTTGCTTAATTTTTCGTATATAACAAGAAGCTAATATAAATAAAAGTACTGGACGCAAAAAAAGAACAATAAACCCAAAATTGGAAGAAAATATGTGATTTTTTTACAAGATTAATTTTTTTTATTTATTTTAATATCATAATGCTAAAATAAATGAATTCACAAAAAGATAAGAAAGTTTTGATACAACTAAAGAAGAAGGTCAAGACTTAAAATGAAAACTTTTTAAATATCATAAAACAATAAATGACCTTTAAATCAATTAGAATTCATTGTTAATGGGTCTTGTACTAGTAAGAATTATCGTATAAACGTCGGCAGAACCATGCCAGGTTTAGTTTGTAATAACTGGTTATTGTAATCATGTTTTGCGTATCATTCTCATTGATTGCTTTTAGAAACGCAACTATGGATGAGGCCTGTTTTTTTACTCATCAATGTGCTACGATCTTACATCTTTTGTCGTTTTTATGCAAACGTCTTTCATCATTCTGCTCTGATCAGCGGTCTGAGAACAACGATGAGTATATCATCAAACTTCTCTCATCACTGTTCTATATAGCAGAACAGTGGCGTTCTTCAAACTTTTTGATAACATCTGTGAGATATATTATCTTATAACAAAGATGGTTTAGAAAACAATAATCTTTGCAGAAAGTTGCAATATATTAGTGATAAACACGGCCCTATTATTTATTCTTATGCTGGGAATGAGCTTTTATATATTGCATCTTGCAAGTGCCTTGGGTTTACTCATGCTCTCCCCTTTGTAATGGTGGTTAACTTGTACCAGCCTAATAAGATGTATTTTTTGTTTGGTACGGTGGGGGTGGCGAGGAAAATACGAAAAAAGTAAATTGTGACCTGGGGGTAACCTCAAATTATGTTATGGTTCTTTGTTAGTTTCTCTTATAATTAAAATTGTTCCCAAAAGAAGAACATAATTTATATATATATATATATATATATATATATATATATATATATATATATATATATATATATATATATATATATATATATATATATATATATATATATATATATATATATATATATATATATATATATATATATATATATATATATATATATATATATATATATATATATATATAAATTTAAAATAAAAATATTTCTGCAATTGTATGCGGCGAGCCATAAAGTACCCGAGCCATCAAAAAAAAAAAAAAAAAAATGAATTATAAGTTGAAGAAAAAAATTATCGGTCTTGCCAAAAAAAAAATGTAATTTACAGGATTTACAAAAACTTACAACCCACCACAGCATCAAACCACCCCAGGCAAAACAGTTACACACGCTCCCCCTCAATCCCCAACTCTTCAAAATCTCCCTCTTTACGCCCTCTGATGAAGTTCTCATTTTCCCTTATATCTTTCCGTACAACTTCCTACCACCCCAACCGAGCATGACCTGCTTCTGTTTAGGTCTAGATGGTTGGTCAAAGAGGACAATTTTTGGCAATCCCATCCTTCATCTGCAGAACGTGCCCTAGCCATCTCAACGTTTCTTTCATTATAACCCTAGAAAGCGGGATTGAACCACATTTTTCGTAGAGCCTTTTGTTTCAAATACGGTCAGTCGTCGGAAAACCAAAACAATTCGTAGGCAATTTCTCTGCAAAACATCTAGCGAGTCTTTATCCATTTTTTAGAGCGCCCATGCTCCAGAACTATGTTTGATCACTGTCATCACTGTAGCTTGGAATATCCTAATCTTGGTTTGCAGGCGTGTCTTCCCATTCTTCCAAACTTTTTTTAACTGTGAAAAAAATACCCTGAGCCTTGGCTATTCTACTTTTAACGTCGTCACTGCACCCACCGTCTTTACTAATAATACTACCAAGGCAAGTGAAGCTGTTCACTTGATCGCTCTTTTCGTTACCGAATGTCGCCTTTTCATCTTCACTTGTTCCTAGTCTTAGCGGCTTAAGTCTTCTTAACATTAATTTTCAAACCTATTCTAACACCCTAAACTCACAAAATCTGAACTGTTCATTCATTTTGCTCACACTTTCATCTAGGATGCTGAAATCATCAGTATAATTGCTCCAGGAAAGTTTTACTTCCCCATTAGATTCAGTGTTTTTCCATTAACCTTAAGATAAAGTCCATCAAAATGATCTATATAAATGGAGATAGAACACAACCCTGCTTAACTCCTGATTCAATGCGAAACCAGCTACTGACCTCATTTCCTACCTTAACAATTATTAATCTAATTAAATATTCAAAATTAATTTTCAAAAATATTATTCATAATCTTCTGTTACTTATTTTCAATTAGTCCTTGTTCAAAATTAACTAAAAAAACAAGTTTTTTTTAACTGAAAGTAAGGAGCGACATTAAAACTTAAAACGAACAGAAATGATTAAGTATATGAAGGGGCTTTCCCCTCCTCAACACCTTGCTCTTTACGCTAAAGTTGGACTCTGTTTCACAACTTTTTTTTTTTTTTAATAAAAACTTTAGCGTAAAGAGCGTGTTGTTGTGGGGGGGGGGAAATCCCTTTCATATACGGATTTCTGTTCGTTTTAAGGTTTAATGTCGCTCCTTACTTTCATTTAAAAAAAAACTTGTTTTTTTAGTTAATTTCTGAACGTTTTTGAATTAATGAAGCTTTGATTTTGGCTCACCGTACATGAATAATTAAAACGAAATTCGCATATTAAATTTCCTTTTTTTTGGCTTTCTCGAAATTTTGTTCAGACATAACTTACGAATTAAATTACGTAACGAATTTCTATATTCGTATGTTTTTATTACATATATTAGGGAGCTCACTCCCTAGCAATACATCGCTCTTTACGCTAAAGTTCGAATTTTGTCCGAATCACAAACCCTTGAATCAAAAAGGCCGGTTAATTAGAATAGATGGCTCTTTTGAAAGTACTAAAAAAAAAACTGTAGCATAAAGAGCGATGTATTGACTAGAAGGCGACCCCCCTGATATAAGTAATAATTTTTGTTTTTTTTAAGTTTTAATGTTGCTTCTTACTTTCAGTTGAAAAAAACCTTGTTTTTTTATTTAATTTCTGATCGTTTTTTAAATAATGCTGGAAAATATGGTGCCCCCTGCATAGAAATGTCCCTTCCCCCAAGGAAATATCCTCCATGGAAAATTCCTCCCACGTAACCCCTACTCTAACCCCTACCCCCCACTAGAAAAAAAATCCTCCTGAAAACGCCTGTATACTTGCCAGTAACCTACACTATATGTAAACAATGGGCAAAGTTTATAGCTTGCAGCCCTTCCCCCGGGAACAGTGGGAGACTAAGTCATCCTCAAAGACAATTAATTAGATTTTCGACTATGCTGAACAAAATGGCTATCTCAAAATTTTGATCTGGTGACTTCGGGAAGAAAATTAGCGTGGGAGGGGGCCAAGTTGCACTCCAATTTTTTTGTCACTTAAAAAGGGCACTAGAACTTTTAATTTCCGTTCGAATGAGCCCTCTCCCGGTAATCTAGGACTGGTGGGTCGAAACGATTACCCCAGAAAAAAACAACAAATAAACATGCAACCGTGATCTTTCTTCAGGCAAAAAATGGAAAATTCCACATTTGCAGATAGGAGCTTGAAACCTCTACAGTAGGGTTCTCTGATACGCTGAATATGATGGTGTGATTTTTATTAGGGTTCTATAATTTTTAGGGGGTCTTTTCACCTTTTTTCGAAAATAAGCTAAATTTTCTCAGGCGCGTAAATTTTGATGGGTAAGATTAAACTTGATGAAACTTATATATTTGAAATCACAATTAAAATCTGATTCTTTTGATGTATCTACTGGTATCAAAATTCCGTTTTTAAGACTTTTGGTTACCATTGAGCTGAGTCGCTCCTTACATTTTTTTACCCAGAACTGTTTGATCATGGACGATAGTGTGGTTCAAACTCTAGCCTATCCCTTTGTAAGTGAGCTCTGAGGCACCCATTAATAAGAGTTGAATTATGGTGTTTCTTCTTCTTTTTCCTATTTGATTATTTTGAGATGGTAACACATAATCTCCATGCAATTCAAAGGCGTTTTATGGGTGGACAGAGGATGTATTTGCCCCAGGCGCAGAAATTTTAGGATCGCCAAATTTCAAATGAAAAATTTACGGCTATAATTATTTTGGAGTTTTTTAATTAAATTTTTATCAAAATAAAATATAGGGTAAAGTTAACAAATGAAAATAATTCATAAATAATTGATTAATTGTTAAAAAAATAATAATAATTAAAATAATCAAATTTAAATAACTAATAAAAATTTAATAATTGAATAATATAAATAATAACTTAAAAATAACAAAAAGAATTAAATAATGAACTGAACATAATTTTGTTAAATGGAAATTCTGCTAAAATTTGGCCCGAAAATCAAAATTTTGACCTGGGCGCAGGAGTGGCCAAAACCGCCACTGACGCAATTTTAGATCTTACAAAAACTTAGGTTGAAGCCTGTGTCCCTTATTACCTTATTACCAAGCAGAAATCAATCACATTGTACTACTACAGGGTCGAATGAAGGGGTATATGAACAGGGATAAGGGCTCTATGCAATATGGACTCTATGTAAATAAGGAAGCTTTGGACGATTCATGATAATATGATATGGAAGCTAAACTCAGATTTTATTGAAGTAAAAAGTTTTTAACAAGTTGAAATCAAAGGTTTTTTTTTATTAACTATTAAAAAGAATATATATATATATATATATATATATATATATATATATATATATATATATATATATATATATATATATATATATATATATATATATAATAAAAAAAGTTATCCTCCAGAAAATATTTGGTAGGTTCTGGAAAACTTCCCATGGGCACCCATGAGAAAATAAAATCCAGACCTTATTTACGAATAAATTTGAGGTACTTCCTGGTAAGAAAATAATTTTTTAACATTTTCACATTTCTAATTTAAGACAATAGCGTAAGCAATTCTAGTTAAAACATGTCTTAGAATAAATCATTTTAGGAAAAGGAATTTCTTGGAAGTGACTTGGAAGTAACCAGCAATAAAATGCCCATTGTTACCCTGAAAGTTGAGTTATATATTTTGTCTCTGAATGAACATAATTCTATGAAGGCACCTGCTGCATGATGTCATATGGTAATTAGCATATAAAATGACGAGAAGAGTCCTATTCTATAGTGTCTGATCTTGGCCCATCGAGGCAGCTCTTAGGAACGCTCTGGAGGTTTTTAAATACTGTTCCTTGTATTTAATCTTATATATCCGATTGTCGAATAAGGATCTGAACGACGAAGTCTATCAGTGTTGTTATAACATTGACAAAATCTCAAGCATTATTAAGCTCTGCTGGCTCGGACACACAAGACGCAGTTCTGGAGATCGCTATATTAGACAAATATCAGCTCACTCAACCTTTGCCCATGACGGAGCAAAAGAGGAAGACTGTGTTAAATAATTGGTGGACGTTAGATAAACTAGGTTTAGAGTCAATTGGTGGTCCGCAAACTTGGACACAGCTGGGACTAATCCTAACTTAATTTTGTCGAAAAGTTGGCTCAAGATCTTCAGATCTTCAGACTATCAAAGTCCTATCTATTTTAAAATTCAGAAAACGAGTTTAAAGACATAATGCTAATAAGGTAATTTTGGAATTTATCTTCTTTAAGTAACTGCACCATTGTTGGTGTTTGTATATTTAATTCCTCTTTAGATCATATTAGAGGTCAAACATACCCTTCTATTCACTCCGTGATCTTTGAAGATATTCAGCTAAAACTCTGACCCTATAATAGATCAAGGGTGCTAGTTTAGTGGCTAGCCTCCTAAATAGGAAACATTATGTAATTCTGGAAAAACTTTTTAAAAATACTAGAATACTTACATATAACATTCCTAAAATTATTCCACTTTACTTTAAAACTTCCTCTCTCCCTTTATGTAGCCTAAATTATATATTTTTCATGAATTTTCCATATGTGACTTATTCGAATACATGTAAACGGCACACAAGCAACGTTGACGAAATCAAGCAATCTGAAAATTCATGGAGAATATAGGATTTGGGCGAGATATATATTTGATCATTAGAGAAAAAGGGGCAATTTAAAGTCAAACACTTTTATGAAAGATATAAGTAAGTATTTTGGAATTTTTAGTCATTTTGGAGAATTTTGTTGTTTCCTTCGGAAGAGGCCATGCACTTCGCTAGTATCAAATCAAGTTGCTAGCCTACCATTTCTCTGGTTATAATATTTCTTTAATTCTATGAAAATGGTTTTGTGTCAGTAATACCAAATATGAAAAACATAGTTCATGTTTAGTTGTTTTTTTTTTTTTTTTTTTTTTTTTTTTTTTTTTTTGTTAGCAATAAAGAAAGAAAAAGACAACAATGCAGAGTACAAAAAAAAATAAAAACTAGTGACAAATTTCAACACATAACTTTCAAAATGTCAATATTTCAATATAAATCAAAAAAGGATAAAGCTAATCAGATGGAAAAACCATGACAACGGATCATTAACACTCAACAGATCAACTCATTTCGAAAATATCTCAACAGCTAGTTAATCACGCCTCAAAGGAGCATCAATGAGCTGGAACCACGACATAATCTTACTATTTTTATATTGGCGAAGCAAAATAAAAGGAGCTTTACATAAAGGGAATGTATAATTCTCATTTTTCTTGTGGTCTTTTTTTAAAGAAGATTAGCAAACCTAGAAAGAAAAATACTACCGGAGCACAAAAAGAACTATACATTCTGCAAATGCGTTGTTTTTTAAATCGACTACTGTTTGAACAAAATTTTCTATTTCACCTCATGCTAATAAAAAAATTTTGAACTGAACACAAAAGAATCCTTAGAATGGCGAGGAAAAGGTGAGTGGCGAGATTGTAGAGGGTGAGGAAAATGAGAAGGACAAAGGTTCCAGTGATTTAATATTACTGTATTGGTGTCAGAAAGGAAATCCAGATCCTTAAGATATGCAAAGAGAAAAGACACTTACTGTAATAGATTGTGAGTCTCCTTACAAAATATCACCAGTAATGAGTACTTGGTATTATTACCCAATATCCCCAACTGAGATTAGCCCTCTTTCCCTTGACCCAGTCTTTTGCTCAGCAAAGACCAAGTTTCCAAGTTTCTTACTATGCAATGCTCGGTCATTAAACAACAGGATGGACCATCTGAACTCCTTCATAAACAGAACTGTAGCCCAATTGCAGCAATAACTGAGAGCTGGGACATTACAGATGGGACTGGGTTTATCAAAGTGTTCGTAGATTCTTTAACACAAGACGAGACTGTGGCTTAAAGCGCTTTGGCGGAGGCGTCGGCCTACACTTCTGGGATAATTTACCTTGCAAATTACTAAGTGAGCCAACTGATTCCTGCCATGAAGTGATCTAGGCTGAGTGTAAATCACACTTTCTATCTAGACTATTCTCGTGCCTAATAATAGTTGTAGTTTACTTCCTGGAAAGTGCTATGAACCGGATGGTACTAATGCAGTACCTTCAAAAAATATCAACAAATTTCGTTGATAGTATGCCGCACTTACGCTCCTTATAGCTGGTAACTTCAATCAATGTGTCATCTATGATTGACTTAAGCAGACTGTTAATATTCCCACCCATCACAAAACCTCGCGGTCTCTCGGCTCACTCCAAAACTCAGACTACTTCGGTATTCTGTGGGAGGTTCCAGTTAATTTTCCAAAGCCAAAACAGACTTGAATTACTGCCCTACATCTCTTCCTTTGGACGTTTGATTGGGACTTTTAGCTTTGAGAACTTTGTTCTGTAACAGACCTGAATATTAAAGTGCATATTCTCAATTCTCTATTTCTAGAAAAGTATCAGGAACATTTCCCCGCTAAAAACCACGGTAGTCAGCGATAGCGACAAACCATGCGTGGCGCAAGAAATTAAAAAGGTAATGAAGACCTGCTGCCAGCTTCACTCCAGTGGGCAGTTAAATATGGCAAAGTGCCGGCAAAGTCACTGACGAATCATGTAGTTAAAGCTAACAGAGAGGCTAGGAAACGTTACGTCTGCGATAAAGTGCCACCAATTTTGAGAGGATATAATTGGAAATGGAATGCTGAGGTCAAACGTTTAATCAGAAAGAAAATAGCCCATGACATTATGATGCATAGAGACAACGGATCGGTGGTGACATCTACTGAAGTGAATGCGTTTTTCTCAGCAATCTGCACCACTTCACCTTCCATAAACGACTCTGAAGTTGAAATACACACACGAGTTTCTTCCGAAGAATTGATTGTAGAAGTCATAGAATATTCGGTCTTCGAGGAGATCGAGAAGCCGAAAAACAACTGTTCGTCGTATACTGGAGAGTTAGCAGTAAAGTTAGTGATTGAATATGCAGTTTTCCCTGCCAAATTCCTCAGTGCAGTGATTAATCAGTGTTTTAAGGAACAAAGATTTCCTCAGGTATGGAAGAAGTTATACGCACGAGTTATACTCGGGGGTCCAAGTTTATAAGTCAAAGATGAAAAATATTGTGACCAGCTGCGGCCGACCTCGATTAATCCTAATCAAGCCAAAGTGACTGAATCCCTAATTTACTACGAACTTCTTTCTCCAATTAGCCCATCCCTCAACCCATTTCAGTGCGGTCATCTGAAAGGACGCAGCACTACTCACTATTTGGTAAGAGTACTCCACCTAATAACCGAATGACTAGACCAAATAAATAGTATTGTGGACTTGTTTTTAGCTCATTCTCGAAAAGCATTTAACCTAATCCGCCATACAACCGCTGCCGAAAACTTAAAGGTGGAGAGTGCAAAAAAGTATATTCTGCTAATTGTTATTAATTTTCTTTGTGGTCGTTATCAGCGTTTCTATGCGCTTTTCCCGGGATATCTTAAATCAGATTAGGCCGAAATAACATGCGGTGCGCCTCAAGTCACAAGACATGCAGCCCTGCTGTTTCTAGCGGTGATAAATTATGTGCTATCTGGAGTTGAGAATTATTTTAAAAACGTTGACGACTTATCCATCCTGCTAAAATACCCAGGGGAAAAGCACTAAGTGGGTCTGCTGTTCAGTAATGACCTCAAATCGACTTTTGTCAGCCAGTCTGACACATATGGGCTGCAAATCAACTAAAATGAAAAAAAGTGATGAGGTTCAACCCTCTGAAACGTGATCTCTCCTGTCCTGAGCCATTGTACCCAGTTGTATAGACCGCAGGTCCACTCGGCGTCACTTTTAGCTCAGACTTCTCCTTTATCCCACATGTTGCAAACCTTGTAAAGGTTAAAATAACGCCATAAAATCGTTGCCTATTTTACGGTGCCTGGGTTTTTCTGCAATGCAACTCAAACTCGTATATCTGTGCTTTGTGTGGCCATTGCTTGATTACGCATGTCCAGTACGGAGCCCTCAAGCGCACAATATAGAATATCTTAATAATGACATTGAAGCCCTGCAGAAAAATGCTGCAAAATCATACTCGGTGCAAACTATGTGTCTTTTGAATCTGCTCTCAAGTTGCTAAAAATGGCCTCTTCTTGATTGCAGATACGAACTTATTTTAAAGTTTGGACACTCACTACTCGCGAGTCAGAAGCATCCTTTGTTACTGCCACCTCCTTGTACAAAGCGTCTTCCTACCTGGAGCAGGAATAAAATCGAACCATTGAGATGCAGTACCCATCGTTTTACGAACTCTTTTGCACCTTTCTTTGTCAGTGCATTTAATCGTTTGCTATTTGTTCACCTTGTAATCTATTGATGTTGTAAAAAATAGCGTAATTTAGTTGCGGCATAGGCCAAAATTATGAAAGCTGTTTTTATTAAAGTAACTTTGAAGCTTTTGAACTTACACTTAACACACATCCAAACTTAACCACTGAACCAGAGATGGTTTTGTTTTTATGAATCGGAATTATACTTAGAAACTAGCTTTTCTACGGCATTAATGGGGTCAATAATGTTAAATGGCAATAATATATGTTGTCATCCATATTCCGCATAACCTAGCAAATAGTAACGGCTAAATAGTACTTGTGACGTAAGTTTCGTTGTTATAATTTTCATTACATTATGAATATGAAAATGACCAAGTTCACCAGAATTAGAAGTACTACCTACTTTTTTTCTCTTACTTAACGCAATCTGTACTTGATAGAAAAACTGTGAAAATAGACTTTTTTTTATTTCTTATTCTTATTCCTGTACCCCTTTGAATCTTTTTCTATTTATTCCTGCTCCCTGAACTATTTCTAAGGCATAGACCAAGGGGTTTGTAGCTAAACTCTAAAAGTGCGTCTCTATTTGCTAAATTTTGCCAATCTTCCATTTTGTTGATTCTGAACGCTTGTCTCCAATCTTCAAACTGCCAGTGTGAAAAAGGTAAACAAGCCTCCGGTGAGATTGGATTTGCAGTTGGCGCTGCGGATTCGCCAACTACCAAATGAGAGACGTGGTTTAAAGCAGGGTTGCCAACTTGAACACTTTTCTTGTGAAATGCATTCTTTTTTCTTTAGCTCAGATGGGATACGGAAGAGTAAAAAATACTACTTTTGGGTTTCCGTTTTTATTCGCTTTAAACATCAGTAGTGGGTATATTCGCCAAAAGTGCATTTAACCCAAGTAACAGGGTTGCCAACTTGCACACTTTTCGTGTGAACTGCACTCTTTTTTTTAACTCAGAGGGGATACGTAAATTTTTTGACTTGCACTCCTTTTGAGCAAAAGTCACTCCTTTTTGGCCTTGATTTGCAATCTTTTTAGACGTCGGCAGTTGGCAACCCTGTTTTAAAGGCTTCCAAATGGCACAGCCTTAAAAGAAGTATAACTGACGTGGTGTTGAAATAGAGAAGCGGCAGCAGCGTTTCTAATAGAGCCTAAATTAAAATTAAAAGATTTATTGGAATAGTACAAAATGAGGCGGAGGGGTTGTAATATAGTACTTAGTCTTAAACTGATGCTTAAGTTTACAATTTCAAACTCTCCTTCAAAACCCATCTTAAAATATATGACAATTGAGATAATTGGTAAATTAAAAATAGAGTGTCTTGTTTCTCGACTAGGATAATTTTGTAAACCACCTTGACCTGCTACAACAGAAAAAGTTTAAACAAATAAAGATCGAGAATGGGGGTTTTCAAGGCCAATCAAAATATCTAAGTAAAATCGACAATATTCTGGGAGGAAAAATTGCCCCCTTAATCATCGCTATCAGAGAAATTGAAAAAAAAAAAAAAGGAGCACAAGACAACTCAGATAAAACCAAACAACACAGAAATATATACATAAAAATTGAAAATAAAAGAAGAAATCTAAAAACCAAACAATGCCAAAAACCAACAAAAATGATAAACAAATAAAATCAAAATTAGCAGAATTAAATTTTTAAATCCAAATATCTAATCACAAGACTGAACCACTCATCAATATCTACGATTAGAAAAATATAAAGCTTACGTTCGGTGTTATTATCTATTCTTTAGAAATTTTCTCTATAACAGAGAAAGTTGGTGGAAAACCGCAGAAGTTATTTTGAAATTTTATTAATGGAACTCCTGTTATGATGGACTATAAATTGGTAAATGATTCAATATGATAAGATTTTGCTACGAAGATTAGGTCGTGAAAGACTGTTGGCAATTGTTCTATAGTCTTCTTGTTCTTGTTGGTTTTGTAGTATGTAAGGATGCTTTACCTTAGTGCACATTTTGAGTTTTGTATTACTGATAAGTATCATAAAAGCCTGAATTAAATTTCGCCATCTAATTTATTCACTCTATAGATGGTGTTTGATTCCAATTGTAACTTATATCTCGCTATTTAAACTACATTGCCGTAGCAAAATAAACTTCAATATGTTTTTTAGTTGCCGCAAGAATTATGGTATATAAAGCTTTCAGAGTCCTGTTTGATGAAGTTCATAAGACAAATTGCGGAAGAAATGAAAAAAAAAGGTTGAATTTCAGGCTTTGATTATTATGCACCAATGATCTGGGGGAGGGGCCTCCAAAATTGGTGTTGAGCTTCTGTACGAGGAGTGATATCACGTAAATATTAACATATATTTTATCTCTTGAAATTTTTGAGCTGTTAAGCGTTTAATATCGTCGAATTCATAAAGAAGCATGCTCAAGCTTATAGAACATGCAGTAGGGAATATTAAAAAAACATGGCCATTGATGGGTATGGTTATGAATAACCATTATCGGGAGGGGGGAATGTCCAAATTTCTTGTGGTTAACTTTGAGCCTCGTTATGAAGGATTTTTGGTACTGGTGTATTGTGTGGGCACCGCGAATGAAGTCAAGTTTTGTTAATGCCAATGATATAAAATAAAATAGAATGAATATACCATATTTTATATACAAATTTGGGCTATATATTTGCACATTAGGGGGGGGGGTAAAGCATAGCATATATTAAATACGTAACCTAGCCTTTCTCCCTCCTAAACCCCAAAAGACAATTGTTTAAATATTGAGAAACCACGATTTGCCATCAATATATCTAGCAAATCACCTGTTGTCTGCTAATGAAATAACAGTTTGACGGGTTTCGTGACTGTTTTCTTTGATACAGAATATAGCGATGCCCGCATAATGCACCAGTACCGGATTTCCCTATGAGTTTTTCCAGATTGACATAATCAAAAAGGTTTCTATAAAAAAAAAAATTATCATCAATAACTCAATTTTTCCCTTCTTCTGAGTATCCTTGTGACTATATAAAAGTAGGAGCATTTCAAGTGTGGGTTGAACCTGAAAGGCCTAAAAAGGCAAAAAAAAATTCTTGGTCGCAGTTCGGCTTCTCAAAATTTCCTCTAAAAGCATGCTTTTTTTTGCCTTTTCAGGTTTTGTTTACTTTTTTTATTTATTTTGTTTGCTTTTACAAATTAAAATGTTAAAAAAAATATATCTGCTTAATTTATGTAAATAGCGGACCTTTAGAGTGTTTTAGATGAAACTATTCCGGGTCTTCTGCTTAAAATAGAAACAGCTTTTAAGCTGAATTATCTGAAACTTTGCTTATTCTTCGCAAAAATTGTCTTTAGAGAAACTTTGCTGGGACAGGTCTCTTGGTGTTGGTGTTGTTGTTACCCTTATTAAAATGCATCTGATTCCAATCAATTCGTTAGTATTGCAGTCAATCTCGTTTGTAAAGGAGTTAGTCAAGGTGCTGTTTTGTCGCCTAGTATATTTAATTATGTGGTGACTCACTGTCTGGCGTCTCTACTAGTTTTGGTGTGTTGTGATGAAGTTCATTCGCTAGACATTGCATATGCTTAAGACGTTCTTCTACTAAATCGTAGCCGTAGGAGCCAGACAATAAAATTTTTCTATACTTAAGTCAGATTTACAATTCTAAATGTGAGTTTATTTGTTTTAATATCCGTTACCAAGTAACAGCTTTAGGTGTGGAGTACTCACTTCTTTCCTGCTCTATTTCGTTAAATTGGCAGCGAATTTGGTTCAGTTGCTCCCTTTTTTGTGCATCTTCGATCCTGATAAATAAAACGATTGAAGGGTTGGGCACACTTAGCTGATTTCGGGAACTGATTTCTAAATCAGCGTCGATTTTATAAGAAATCGGCGTCGATTTGAGCTTGAAAATTTTTCTATTTTTCGGCACCGATTTACAAAATAAGCGCTGATTTTCATCATGATCATCACAAAAAAAAATTAGGGATACAAATAAATAGTCAGCCAGAGGCATCTGTGGTGAAAGACCCCACTACTGACCTGAGAACTAAACTGAGAACTAAAATGAAATCAATCAAAAAACTATCAATAAACTCCAGTTGACTATTTGTGTCCATGATTTTTTGTTTTTAAAATTTTGGGCAATAAATTTTTCTTTCAACAAATTTTTCTTATCGCTATCGTTTTTCCACTGGTTCTGAAATCGGTTCCCGAAATCAGCTACGTGTGCCTAGCCCTTAAGAGCCAAAGGTTAGTGCATGAAAAAATTTCGCTCAAAAAAGGAAGATGTAATAAAACGGGTCCTTGCTGTTTGCGCAACAGTTTTAAATCCCTAGCTAATCTTTTCCTTTTTGATATTATCCATTTGTTTCGAAAAATCATTGTAGTTCCCTACGTAAATCATGTTCCAGATACTGTTTCCTCGAAGTTTAGCAGCCAGCATATAAGGGTGGAAGAGACGTCACGTTTGGCCCGGGGATGCAAAATGCGAAGCGAATTCCAAATGCAATTTGATAGGTGGGTAAAGCTAAATATAAGGTATCGAGTGATAATAAAGGGTTGTCTTACGTTGAACCATTTAAACCGTGGGACTTGCGGAAAAGTAGCATACCGACAACTTGCCCGGTTATACAAATTAGCCAGGTTCGCTCGTTGACTAAAATAAAATAAGGCTTAATAAGAGTTATGAAATCAAGGAACATGTGTTCCACTTTTTAAAATCCTGGAGGGAGGGGGCAAGTTGGAGCTAATTTTCCCAAGTCAAGTGACAATGATACAGAAAAATGAATATATTATAGTACCATAAAGGCGAATGTATACCAAAGGAAACTGATCTGTTTCTGTGAATGCTTGAATTATGAAAGCCTATCTTAGTTTTGACAACATTTTTGAAGACGCTAAATTTCAGCTGGGTGGGCAAACTGGGAACCGGGGGAGCATTGCTCCACAGCAAATTACGCCTCTGGTGTTCCAGCTCTTCCAGCCTACTGTAAAAATAATATTGCATAGTATGATGCAATATTTTGGTGAACAACCCCTGCAATATTTTTGGTGGTTCATTTTGTAAACTAAATAATTACAAGAGTAAAATTAATAATAATGAGAAGAAGAAGAAGAAAGTTCATAAAACTAATAAATGAAGAAAAAGAAAATACTGATTTGACAACTACGAAAATCTCGACATGCCTAAATATTGTCCTTATTTGGTAAATGCTGCGATTTTTGATACATCCTAACCGAATGGTTAGCACGGTAGACTTGAAATCCAGTGTCCGTGAAGACAGAGGCTCGAGTCACGGTTATTTGGTTTGAAACGGTTGTCAGCGGCGTTTACCACGCCATGACTTAATTACCATGATGGTATGGAAACAGTAAATTAACTTTATTGATATTCCATTTCAAATAAATGATCTTAATTAAGCTCTTAAACACTGTGTATGGGAAATCTGAATTTTGTTTCTGAGTATGACCCTCTGTTGCATACTTTCCTTTCTGGAAATGGCTAATTATTTTTTTTTCGTTTCCAGCCATTTTTTAGTTTTTTTTTCTTCTCTGGATCTGATATTATCTGTATTACATTGTTTTTGCTTTTTTTGTAGGTAAAAAACAACAAAGAAACAAACTGCTGTTTTAGACAGGTTGTTTGCGAAGTTTGAAAGGGCTGCTCCACTTAAGCCAAAGGGCTTAAGTGGTATATATATATATGCCTCAGCATATACACAGCATCAGCATATTATATATATATATATATATACTGCTGATGCTATTAAGGCTCACCTTATATATATATATATAATTAAAATATTATTCTAGCGTTTTGAAATTTTCAGGTGATATTTCATCACTCATTTTTGACCCCGAGTCTCGATTTATCATTAGCACTGGTGATCGTTATATTCAAGTCCTTCACAATGTTGCCGGGTGTTTTGCCATCATAAATGAACTTCAGCCAAAACGCAAAACAGCTGCTACCACAGCTCAGAAAGAACGTATCGACCAACTGATTAATCAAGCTAAAGCTGTTCTGCAGAAAGCAGGTGAAAAAGTGGATGGTTAGTAAAGAATATCACTCTCCCTTAAAGTGTCTTGATTGAAATTTACCCTGAACTTGACTGTGGTATATTTGAGATGATTTTGGAGTTTGATTATTTATTTTTAGCGGGTTTTACCCTGCTAAGGATGTGTAAGTGAAATCGCTTCATTTTTTAAAAGAAATAAATCAAGTTTGTTATCTGGCATTATCTAATAGTAGTTCATTTTAGATTATTAGAGTTTTTGTGTAATAGTTAAATCTAGGCACATCAGTTAGGAGGGGGTGTATTCACCCCGCCATCTTAGGTTCTGAATTTTTTTTTTTTTTGTATTTTCATCGAACAATGGCTTTTGTTGATGTTTATTTGAAAAACTAAAAAGAAAAATTCCCTTTCTTAGATTTTTCGAATTTCATTTTGCTCGTCTCCCCTACGATTTCGTCAGTCGACGCCCCTGGGTATCGTAGAAGCTATTTTTTCATAAGCGAAGCCAGGTTTCGACAGAAGACGGTAAGTTTCGTCACAACAAAGTGACCATGGGATGTCGCGCAATGTTACTTCTGTCTAGTGTATGTAAAGTGAAAGTACACACAGTAAAACCCTCTTAAATATTTCTATTTTTCAAGCAGTAGTTCACATTTGCCTACATTAATAGTCTACATTTTCGCTATTACATAGTTCTTCGGCAAATAATTGTCGTTTGTTAAAAACGACGGTTACTGTTCAAAAAACTTCCGGTTCTGATGCAATTTTTATCATGTGATATTGTCACGCGATATTTTTATGCGTTCAATTTGATTTTGAAACAGACTGGTTTATTTGCATTTTATAGTGACATAAATTGTTGCAAAGTCAAAGACAAGTTTATACCTTACTGAACCAAGAGTCTCTCTTGTTCAACTAAGATTTCACAATTTTAGATTTGTTATCTTTACACAAAAGTCATAATAAGGCTTTGTTATTTTTACAATTTAATTAGGCTATAATAAGGCTTTCTCACACTTCCAAGACTCTGCCATTGGACCATCACTTTCCTAGCGATTTCAGAAGCGAAAGAGTGACCACTGTTGAAGCAAAGCTTGTCTTATTTCTCGTTGAACATGATCTACCCTATTCGCTTTCTGAAGACTTGCTGAAGCTCATATAAAGTATGCCACGTCCGGATTTGCTAAGCCATGCCAGGCTGAGTAGACCGAAAGTAACTAACATTGCCCAACAAGCACTGGCACCTCATTTTCACGGAAAGCTTCTTGAAACCCTAAAGACGAACCTTTTCTCGGTGCTTATTGACGAAACGGCAGACCAGTCTGTAGCCAAACAACTTCCTGTTTGTGTCAGTTTCTGTGATGAAACAATAAAAATACAGGTAGATATACTTGCTCTGATAGAGTGCAGCAATGGATCGGCGTCTGGCATATTCAACGAGCTGGTCAGAGTGAGGAATGATGTCAAGGAGGTGGGCGTTACCCATCAAAATTGAACTGGATTTAGCTCTGACACCACCAGTGCTGTGACGGGCAAAAACAATTCAGTCAAGACGCTTGTAGAAGGATTGTAGTCCATGCGTTACAGTTGTTAAATGTAGCTGCAATTTATGTGCCCTGGTTGCAAATCACGCTTGTAAAAAACTTTAGAAGTGTCTGGAAGATTTATGCAGAATAATTTGCAATCACTTCCAACACGGTCAAGAACGGCAAGATACATATAGAAAAGAATTTCAAGTTTTCACTCAAGTGGAACTCTTATTTCATATCTGGAAAAGCCAGGTACAAAACCTCCTTCGTGCATTAGGTTTGATTTCATGAAGCCTTCCTATGTTCGAGTAACTAATCTTTTTGCCTTTTGCCATCAACACGTACGATGAAGCGAACTATCTTCCTGATAACAGTGTCTATATCGGATATAAGGGACATGATTTATTTATGGGGCTGGAAGTGAGGGAAGTCTTTGATGGCTGTTTTGTAGCCGAAAGACTCCGAATTCGTCACGCCGCAAGAGCCTTTTACATTTAAGCTATCAAGCAAATTCTTGATCGTTTTTCCTTCTTCGACAAGATCTACAACTTCCTCCATTTCCTAGCTACGACTCCAAGCTCTAGCTACGAGTTCTTAGTTTTCATCAATTCTTCGAGCACTATGACTCTGGTATTTGGAATAAGACGAAGCTGGAGTAGGTAAGGCAGTCCATGTCAAATGTATCTTTACCTGAAGGTGTCAATCTTGCAATTTTGCACGAATTTGACATAGTGGGATTTCGGTGCCATATTCTTGCAATGAAATCTGCTACAGGAGGAGTCCAGTTTCCAAACGTCCCGAAAGTGTTACAGTACTTTTTTTTTACTGCCAGTGTTAAATGTCATTGCTGAGCCCCATTTTCAGTGTTATAAAGGAAGTGAAAACTGAAAAGGTGAAATCATCTTAGCTCAATAACTCTTTCGTCCACATTAAAAGTCAAATGTGGCCTGAAACGCCAGCTAAAAGATAGCCGTGGCAAGGTGGTGTTAGAGCCAGGACTTGTTAAGCAAGTCCTAAAAGTAAAGGCTAATGCAACTTCGAATGAGTGCCTTGCTATGACTCAAAATATTCTGTACAGTGCGGCGGACATAAGCGGTGGCGAATTTCATAACGGGCTGCCCGATTCCAATTGACCTTTTTCTGTCCATCTGAATGGTTCTTTTTAACCTTTTTAATACCTTTAATACGATTTAATAAAAATTGGTCTTGATGATAGTAACGATTTCTATTGTTAGCAATTTTATTTTCCGTTTTTCCATCCCATCATAAGCAGAGCAAAAGCGCTGCCTAAGTAAAGAATGTTGGCACAATGTATTATTTATTTCTTTGTTTTAGACCAGGCCACTTCGTATCTGAGGAGCTGTCGTAGAAACTTCTAAAAGGGTTAATTCGATTGGACATTGGAAGGGGTTGCGCCCTTTTTAATAGTCGAAAGTGATTGGAAGGCAACTAACAACCTTTCCAAGCCCACCATTTCCCCGAACACATCCAATCAAAAATTGTGGATACTTCAAAAAGGGTCGTTCGATTGGAAATGGAAAGGGCTAGTGCCCTTTTTAATAGTAGAAAGTAATTGAAAGGCAACTAATCCCCCTCTCACACCCGCCATTTCCCAAAACAGGTCCAATCCAAAATTTTGAAATGACCATTTTTTTCAACGATGTTAAAAGTTCTGGAAATTAGGTCTTTGAGTATGACAACCCCCCACACCCCTCAAGGTAAGGGTTGTAAGTTATGCCTTGGGGGCATGTAAGGTTTTATAGAAAGCGTTGTTGTTGAAACTTAAAAGAGGGCTCATTCGATTTGAAATTGAAAGGGGTGGTGCCCTTTTTAATAGTCGAAAATGAGAGAAGGGTAACTAACCCCCTCTCATGCCAAGGATTTTCCCAAATACATCCAATCAAAATTTTGAGATAACCATTTTGTTCAACGTAGTTTAAAGGTCTGCAAATTATGTCTTTGAGTATGACAACCCCCCACAGCCCTCAGGGCTAAGGCTGTGAGTTATACCATGGGGGCCTATAAGATTTTTATAGAAATCGTTGTCGCAAAAACTTCAAAAGGGCTCATTCGATTGGAAATTGAGAGGGCTATTTCCTCTTTTAATAGTCGAAAGTAATTGGAGGGAGAATCTGCCTCCCCCCCCAAGCCCATCATTTTCCCAAAAATTTACGATCAACATTTTGATATGGCTATTTTATTGAACGTAGTTGTAAGGTCTAGAAATTATATCTTTGAGGATGACAACCTTCCCCCTATAGCCCTCAGGACCAGGGACGTAAGTTATGCCCTTGGGGCATATAAAGTTCTTGTAGAAAGCTTTGTCGTAGAAGCTTCAAAAAGGGTTTATTCGATTGAAAATTAAGAGGAAATTGCTTTTTTTATTTGTCGAAAGTGATCAGAGAGAAAATGCCCCCCCCTCCCTCGCCCTTCATTTCCCCTAACACTTCCAATCAAATTTTGAGATAGCCATTTTGTTCAACGTATTTGAAAGGTCCGGAAATTATGTCTTTGAAGTTAACAAATCCCCTCAGCCCTTAGGGCAGGGGTTGTAAGTTACGCCCTGGGGGCGTATAAGGCTTATAAAGAAAGCATGGTCATATGAACTTCGGAGGGGGCTCATTGGATTGGTAATCAGACTCCCTAGTGCTTTTTTAAGAGTCAAAGCGATCGGAGGGTAGCTGTCCCCCCCTCCACACCCACACGTCGTATGGCCCCGAAATGCATCTAATAGAAATTTTGAGATGGCCATTTTTTTTCAAAATAGTCTAAATATAATATGACAAGGCTTTTGGGGTTGAAACAAACATCGAAAAGGGCTCATTCGATTGAAAATTCAAAGGGCTAGCGCTCTTTTCATTAGTCAAAAATGACTTGAGAACAACAAACCCCCTCTCAAGCCCACTATTTCCCCAAACACATCCAATAAAAATTTTGAAATAGCCATTTTGTTCAACATAGTTAAAAGCTCTAGAAATTAGGTCTTTGGGGATGACAACCCCCACAGCCCTCAGGGCTAGGGTTGTAAGTTATGCCCTGGGTGCATATAAGGTTCTTATAGAAAGGGTTGTTGTTGAAACTTCAAAAAGGGTTCATTCGATTGGAAGTTGAAAGGACTAGTGCCCTTTTTAATTTTTGAAAGTGATTGAAGGGCAACTAATCACCCTATCACGCCCAACATTTCCCAAAACACATCCAATCTGTAATTTGAAATAGCCATTTCTTTCAACGTTCTGAAAGTTCTGAAAATAAGGTCTATGAGAATGATAACCCCCACAAAGCCTTCTGGGCAAGGGTTGTAAGTTATGCCCCTGGGGCATACAAAGTTTATATAGAAAGCGTTATCGTAAAAACCTCAAAAGGGACTCATTTGTTTGGGAATTGAAAGGACTAGTACCCTT
This sequence comes from Artemia sp. Qi Xiang Cuo, assembly GCF_049724085.1. Classification (NCBI taxonomy): domain Eukaryota; kingdom Metazoa; phylum Arthropoda; class Branchiopoda; order Anostraca; family Artemiidae; genus Artemia; species Artemia sp. Qi Xiang Cuo. Next base: position 14,234,817 of record NC_142805.1, read on the forward strand.
TTTAATAGTCGAAAGTGATTGAAAGACAATTAACCCCCTCTCACGCCCACCCTTTCCCCCAACAAATCCCATCAAAAGTGTGTGATAGCCATTTTGTTAACCATAGTTGAAAATACTGGAAATTTTGTCTTTGTGGATGACCCCCCCCCCCCTCCCACACACACACACACACGTCAGGTTAAGGGTTGTAAATTATGTTTTGGGGGCTTATAAGGTTTTTATAGATATGGTTGTCGTAGAAACTTCAAAAAGGGCTCATTAAATTGGAAATTGAAAGGTCTAGTGCCCTTTTTAAAAGTCAAAACTGAATGGAGGGCAACTAACCCCTTCTCATGCCCACCATTTCTCCAAACACATCCAATCAGTCATATAAGGTTTTTGTAGAAAGGGTTGTCACGGAAACTTCAAAAAGGGCTTATTAGATTGGAAATTGAAAGGGCTAGTGCTCTTTTTACCATTTCCCTACCATTCCCTACCATCTTACACCCACCATTTCCCTAAACACATCCAATCCAAAATTTTGAGATAGCCATTTTTTCAAAGAAGTAGAAAGTTCTGGAAATTAGGTCTCTGACTATGACAACCCCCAGAGCCCTTCCGGTAGGGGTTGTAAGTTGTGCCCTAGAAGCAAATATGGTTTTTATAGAAAGTGTTGTTGTAAAAACTTCAAAGAGGGCTCATTCGATTGAAAACTCAAAGGGCTAGGGCCCTTTTCATTAGTCAAAAGTGACTTTGAACAACTAACCCCCCTCTCACGCCCACTATTTCCCCAAACACATCCAATACAAATTTTGAAATAGCCATTTTGTTCAACATAGTTAAAAGCTCTGGAAATTAGGTCTTTGGGGATGACAACCCCCACAGCCCTCAGGGCTAGGGTTGTAAGTTATGCCCTGGGGCATACAAAGTTTATATAGAAAGCGGTATCGTAAAAACCTCAAAAGTGACTCATTTGTTTGGGAATTGTAATGACTAGTACCCTTTTTAATAGTCGAAAGGGATTGGAAGACAACTTGCCCCCCTCTGTCCCCCACCCGTTCCTCCAACCAAGCCCCTCAAACGTGTCAGATAGCCATTTTGTTCAACGTAGTTGAAACTACTGGAAATTTTGTCTTTGAGGTTGAACCCCCCCCCTCCCCACACACACACACGTCATGTTAATGGTTGTAAATCATGTTTTGGGGGCGTGGAAGGTTTTTATAGATATGGTTGTCGTAGAAACTTCAAAAAGGGCTCATTAAATTGGAAATTGAAAGGTCCAGTGCCCTTTTTAAAAGTCAAAAGTGATTGGAGGGCAACTAGCCCCCCGCTCATGCCCACAATTTCTCCAAACACATCCAATCAGTCATATGAGGTTTTTGTAGAAAGGGTTGTCACGGAAACTTCAAAAAGGGCTCATTAGATTGGAAATTGAAAGGGCTAGTGCTTTTTTTAGCATTTCCCTACCATCTTACACCCACCATTTCCCTAAACACATCCAATCCAAAATTTTGAGATTGCCATTTTTTAAAGAAGTAGAAAGTTTTGGAAATTAGGTCTCTGACTATGACAACCCTCCAGAGCCCTTCCGGTAGGGGTTGTAAGTTGTGCCCTAGGAGCAAATATGGTTTTTATAGAAAGTGTTGTTGTAAAAACTTCAAAGAGGGCTCATTCGATTCGAAATTCAAAGGGCTAGGGCCCTTTTCATTAGTCAAAAGTGACTTTGAACAACTAACCCCCCTCTCACGCCCACTATTTCCCCAAACACATCCAATAAAAATTTTGAAATAGCCATTTTGTTCAACATAGTTAAAAGCTCTAGAAATTAGGTCTTTGGGGATGACAACCCCCACAGCCCTCAGGGCTAGGGTTGTAAGTTATGCCCTGGGTGCATATAAGGTTTTTATAGAAAGGGTTGTCGTTGAAACTTCAAAAAGGGCTCATTCGATTGGAAGTGGAAAGGACTAGTGCCCTTTTTAATTTTTGAATGTGATTGAAGGGCAACTAATCACCCTATCACGCCCAACATTTCCCCAAACACATCCAATCTGTATTTTGAAATAGCCATTTCTTTCAACGTTCTGAAAGTTCTGAATATAAGGTCTATGGGAATGATAACCCCCACAAAGCCTTCTGGGCTAGGGTTGTAAGTTATGCCCCTGCGGCATACAAAGTTTATATAGAAAGCGGTATCGTAAAAACCTCAAAAGGGACTCATTTGTTTGGGAATTGTAAGGACTAGTACCCTTTTTAATAGTCGAAAGTGATTGAAGGGCAACTAACCCCCCTCTCACGCCCCTCCTTTCCGCCAACACATCCCCACAAAAGTGTGAGATCGTCGTTTTGTTCCACATAGGTTAAAATAATGGAAATTATGTCTTTGAGGATTAACCCCCCCCCCACACACAAACACGTCAGGTTAAGGGTTGTAAATTATGTTTTGGGGGCTTGTAAGGTTTTTATAGATATGGTTGTCGTAGAAACTTCAAAAAGGGCTCATTCAATTGGAAATTGAAAGGTCCAGTGCCTTTTTTAAAAGTCAAAACTGAATGGAGGGCAACTAGCCCCCCTCTCATGCCCACCATTTCTCCAAACACATCCAATCAGTCATATAAGGTTTTTGTTGAAAGGGTTGTCACGGAAACTTCAAAAAGGGCTCATTAGATTGGTTATTGAAAGGGCTAGTGCTTTTTTTAGCATTTCCCTACCATCTTACACCCACCATTTCCCTAAACACATCCAATCCAAAATTTTGAGATTGCCATTTTTTAAAGAAGTAGAAAGTTTTGGAAATTAGGTCTCTGACTATGACAACCCCCAGAGCCCTTCCGGTAGGGGTTGTAAGTTGTGCCCTAGAAGCAAATATGGTTTTTAAAGAAAGAGTTGTTGTAGAAACTTCAAAGAGGGCTCATTCGATTGGAAATTGAAAAGGCCCTTTTTAATGGTCGAGATTGATTGGAGGGTAACTATCCACCCCCCCTCTCACGCCAACCATTTCCCCGAACACATCTAATCAAAATTTTGAAAGTTTTGTCAAATTGCCCCGCCCCGCGCCCAACATTTCTCAAAACAATGTCGATCAACATTTTGATACAACCATTTTGCTGTACGTAGATATCGGAAATTAAGCCTTAAAGTATGACCACCCCCCCCCCAGCCCTCAGGACTAGGGTTTTAAGTTATGCCCTTGGGGTATATAAGGTTTTTATAGAAAGTGTTTTCGTAAAAATTCATAAGGGCTCATTTGATTGGAAATTGAGAGGACTATTGCCCTTTTTAATAGTCGAATGTAATCGGAGGGAGAATCCTTCCCCCACACCTTTCATTTCTCCAAACATTTACGATCAACGTTTTGATAGGGCCATTTTATTGAACGTAGTTGACAGGTCTGGAAATTATGTATTTGAGGATGACAACCCTCCCCCCATTGCCCTCAGGACAAGGGTCGTAAGTTATGCCCTTGGGGCATATAAGATTCTTACAGAAATTTTTGTCGTAGAAGCTGCAAAAAAGACCCATTCGATTGGAAATTGAGAGGACTAGTGCCTTTTTCATTATTCAAAAGTGATCAGAGGGCAAACGCCCCCCCATACCCATCATTTCCCCAAACACTTCCAATTGAAATTTGAGATAGTCATTTTGTTCAATTTATTTGAAAGGTCTGGAAGTTATGTCTGAGGATAACAAATCCCCCCCCCTCAGCCCTCAGGGCAAAGTTGTAAGTTATGCCCTGGGGGCATTTGAGGTTTTTATATAAAGCATGGTCATATAAACTTTGGGGGGGGGGTCATTGAATTGGTAATCAGATACTTTAGTGCTGTTTTTAAGAGTCAAAGTGATCAGAGGGCAGCTATCCTCCTCCAGACACACCCGTCTTTTTGTCCCGAAAAGCATGAAATTTTGAGATAGCCATTCTTTTCAAAATAATCTAAGCATCATATAACAAGACTTCTGGGGTTGAAACAATCCCCAGAGATTAGGGGCAAGGATTTTAAGCCATGCCCAGGGTGTATTTAAAATTTTTATGGAGAGAATGTCTGTTTAACTTTGAAAGATGCTCAGTCTTTCTCTTACTGCTGAGATGCCTTATTGGGAATTAGCATTAACACAGTGTATTTTGATTTAATCTTAAGGCAATATTTAGCTTTTTAACATAATGGGCAAATGGGAAGGTAGGCGTGGGAGGGGGATTATTTGTTCTCCAATCAGTTTCAACTATTAAAAAGGACATTAGCCCTTTCTATTTTCAATCGAATGAGTCCTTTTCGAAGTTCCAACGACAACTCCTTCGATACTAAGTGCCCTCGTGTAAACAAAAAGAAACAGAAGTAATACATTGTACCCACATCGATCTTTATAATAAAAATGTCAAGCCTTCCAATCACATTCTACTATAAAAAAGGGCACTAGCCCTTTCAATTTCCAATCGAATGAGCCCTTTTTAAGTTTCTACGACAACGCTTTCTATAAGAACCTTATAGGCCCCCAGGACATAAATTACAACCCTTTCCCTGAGGGCTGTGAGGGGGTTGTCATGCTCAAAGGCCTAATTTTTAGAAGTTTCAACTACGTTAAACAAAATGGCTATCTCAAAATTTTGATTGGATATGTTTGTGGAAATGGTGGTGGGCGTGAGCGGGGCGGTAGTTTCTCTCCAATCACTTTCAACTATTAAAAAGGGCACTAGCCCTTTCAATTTCCAATCGAATGAGCCCTTTTGAAGTTTCTACGACAACGCTTTCAATAAAGACCGTATATGCCCCCCAGGGCATAACTCACGAACCTTGCCTTGAGGGCTGGGGGGTTTCATCTTCAAAGACCTAATTTCCAAAACTTTCAACTACGTTGAAGAACATTGCTATCTCAAATTTGATTGGATGTGTTTGGGGAAATGTTGGGCGTGAGAGGGGGCTAGTTGCTCTCCAATCATTTTCGACTATTAAAAAGAGCACTAACCCTTTCAATTTCCAATCGAACGAGTCCTTTTTGAAGTTTCTGCAACAATGCTTTCTATAAAAACCTTATATACCCCAGGGCATAACTTACAACCCTTGCCCTGATTACTGTGTGGAGATTGTCATCCCCAAAGAAATAATTCCCAGACCTTTCAACTACGTTGAACAAAATTAATATCTCAAATTTGGATTGGATGCACTTGGGGAAAGAGTGGTCGTGAGAGGGGGGTTACTTGCCCTCAAATCACTTTCGACTATTAAAAAGGGCTTTAGCCGTTTCAATTTCCAATCGAATGATCCTAATTGACAACGCTTTCTATTTTAAAAAAATTGTATGCCCCCAGGGCTTAACTTACAATGCTTGCCCTGAGGGCTGTGGGGGGATTGTCATCCTCAAAAATATAATTTCCGGACTTTTTAACTACGTCGAACAAAATGGCTATCTCAAAATTTTGATTGGATGGGTTTGGGGAAATGGTGAGTGTGAGAGGGTTGTTAGTTATCATCAAATCACTTTCGACTATTAAAAAAGGCACAAGCCCTTCTAATTTCTAATTGTATGAGCCCATTTTGAAGTTCCTACAACATCACTATCTATAAAAAACTTATATGCCCCCAGGTCGTAACTTACAACCCTTGCCCCGAGGTCTCTGAGGGGGTTATAATCCTCAAAGACCTAATTTTTAAAATTTTTAACTACGTTGAACAAAACGGCTATCTATAAATTTTGATTGGATGGGCTTAGGAAAAAGGTCGGCGTGAGAGGGGAGTTAGTTGCCCTGCAATCACTTTCGACTGTTTATAAGGGCACTAGCCCTTTAAACTTCAAATCGAATGAGCCCCTTTTCAAGTTTCTACGACAAAGCTCTCAATAAGAACCTTTTATGTCCCCAGGGTATAACTTACAACCCTTGCCCTGAGGGCTGTGGGGGGAGTTTTGTCCTCAAAGATATACTTTCCGGACCTTTCAACTACTTTGAACAAATAGAGCTATCCCAAAATTTTTATATGATGTGTTTGGGGAAATGGTGGGCGTGGAAGGGGTGTTATGTGCCTTCCAATCACTTTCGACTATTAAAAAGTGCACTAGCCGTTTCAATTTCTAATCAAATGAGCCCTTTTTGAAGTTTCTACGACACCGCTTTCTATAAAAACCTTATATGCCCCAAGGGCATAACTTACAACCCTTGTCCTGAAGGCTGGGGGGGTTGTCATCTTCAAAGACCTAATTTCCAGAACTTTCAACAACGTTGAACAAAATGGCTATCTCAAAATTTTGATTGGATTTGTTTGGGGAAATGGTGGGCGTGAGAGGGGTTTACTTGTCCTCCAATCACTTTCGACTATTAAAAAGAGCACTAGCCGTTTAAATTTCAAATCGAATGATTACTTTTTGAAGTTTTTGCGACAAGGCTTTCTATAGAAAAAAAACTTTATATGCCCCAAGAGCATAACTTACAACCCTTGCCCTGAGGGCTGTGGAGGAGTATCATCCTCAAAAATATAATTCCCGGACTTTTTAACAACGCCGAACAAAAAGGCTATCTCAAAATTTGGATTGGATGTGTTTGGGGAAATGGTGGGTGTGAGAGGGGTGCTAATTATTCTCAAATTATTCCCAAATCATAGTGGGGGGGGTAGTTGCCCTCCAACTACTTTTGACTGTTAAAAAGGGCACTAGACCTTTGAATTTTCAATTGAATGAGCTCTTTTTCAAGTTTCTACGATAAAGCTTTGAATAAAAATCTTATATGCCCTCAAGATCTAACTTACAACCCTTGCCCTGAGGGCTGTGGGGGGAGTGTCATCCTCAAAGATATAATTTCCGGACCTTTCAACTACTTTGAACAAAATGGCTATCTCAATTTTTTTTGATGTGTTTGGGGAAATGGTGGACGTGGAAGGGGTGTTAGTTGCCTTCCAATCTTCTTCGACTATTAAAAAGGGTACTAGCCATTTTAATTTCCAATCAAATGAGCCCTTTTTGAAGATTCTACGACAACGCTTTCTATGAGAACCTTGTATGCCCTCAGGGCATAACTTACAACCCTTGGCCTGAAGGCTGTGGGTGGTTGTCATCCTGAAAGACCTAATTTCCAGAACTTCTAACTACGTTGAACAAACTGGCTACCTCGAAATTTTCATTGGATTTGTTTGGGGAAAAAGTGGGCGTGAAAGGGGGGTTAGTTGCCCTCCAATCACTTTTGACCTTAAAAGGGGCACTAGTCCTTTGAATTTCCAATCGAATGAGCTCTTTTTGAAGTTTCTACGACGAAGCTTTCTATAAAATTCTTATATGCCCCCAGAGCAAAACTTACAGCCATTCTTGCCCTTTTGGCTGTGGGGGACTGTCCTCCTCAAAAACATAATTTCTATCTGGAAATCAACTACATTGAACAAAATGGCTATCTCAAAATTTTGATTGGATGTGTTTGGGGAAATTTTGGGCGTGGAAGGTGTATTAGTTGCCTTCCAATCACTTCCGACTATTAAAAAGGGCACTAGCCGTTCCAATTTCCAATCGAATGAGCCCTTTTCCATGTTTCTACGACAACTACTTCGATACGATGTGTCCTGGTCAAAATAAATAAAACATTGTGCCAACATCGTTCTTTACTTAGGCTGCGCGATTGCGCTGCCTATGATGACGCGAACAAAATCTCGCAACACAGCTTCCTAATATCTCCCTCAAGCTCAACTACTCGGTCGATCTTTTCCAAAATCTGTTCAGTAAGAGCAGATATTCGAGTTAACCACGGCACAGCTGCTCTAAGGATCGTCTTCTTTCCTTTGGAGGAAATAAAGCTCACAGTATCACGGTGACGGTGTAACACAGTAACGGTGTAAAAACGCAATTGAATTCACTAGAGACGGTGGGAGTATTTACAACTTCAGTGATCGAAAAGACTTTGTCCTGCAAGTCAACCAAAACATTAGGGTTGGCATTGCTTTACTTTTTAGTCGTCTTAAAAGACTGAAGCAAGATGACCACAATGTCTGTGTCCTTTCCTTCCACGAATACATCCGTACATCCCGTCCCGGCACAGAAACCCGTGTGAAGAGTGACACGGGTATCTGCTTCTATCAGTTTTGTTCCTGTCAAATGACCATCCCAGTCATCAGCTCTTTCGGCAATCAGAAACTGAAGGAGGATCAGAACAAGCTTCATATACAAAATCCACAACTGAGCAGTAGGATTCGTAGTAAAACTCTCATAAAACTTATTAAACATGCCGCTCATTGACTCAACATGGTTTTAGACCTCTGAAAGAGGGTCTCTTCAGTCAATAGCTTGATGATCAAATCATTCAGTCTTTCGAAACACTGAGACCCAAGCTCACTCTCGGCATGAAAACGTTCAAAAGTATCCCAACACACTCTGAAACCGGCGTTGGTGCCTTTTGTTCGCTCGATAGCAGTTTTGGGAAATCTGAAGTTCAGATCCAAATTTAATAGACTTCCCCCTTGTTTTAAAGTGCCGTTTTTAATTCAGTATCAGCGTTTGTAGGCTATCTTTTGTAATATGTTTCATAATAGCCCCATTCCGCCGTACCCCCTTCTTTAAATAAGCGATATAGACAAGCATGGCGCCTTGACTTTTAATACTTCGACCGAAAAAGACGTTTTTATAAGATCTGAAATTACTGGAACATCACACATTATCCTTAAAGTGGTCATTTCTGTTCAAGACTTTATATTTGACAAAGATCTGCATAATTTTCTTTTGGGTTGTGGAAGTGAGCTCTAACAATTTTGTTCTCAAATTCTCGATTTAGCTCTTTCACCACCGGTAATATGTCCCGAAAAGGGGAAAAAAGCCGAAGCTTAAGTTTTTCAAGTCACTCATGGATACTTGTTGTAGTGGGAATATTGTCAGCAAGCAAGCTCTGGATAAAAATATTTAGGGTATTCCACTGTTCCAGAAGCCTCTCGACTTCTTGCCTGGTTCCCAGCCAGCGTACCTTAGACGGAAAGAGAGTTCGGCAACTCTGACGAATTTTTGGCACTTGGACAATTCACCTTTTCTTTGGGGGTTGTACGCGACAAAATTGTAGACCTCATGTCCAAAATAAAAGATTTTGGGATCTCAGACATTGTATGCAGCGATCTAAGAAAGAGCGAAAGAATGGCAAATACATCCAAAAGTAGCGAGCCATGGCACATCTTTTTCTAGAAGCGAAGCCAGACCTACTTGTTTGCCAAGCATCACTCTTGCGTTATCCAAAGCAAAACGAATGAGGCTGGTTAAGGGAATATTTCGATTCCACGGTTCCTTCAAGTTAAGACTTGTCGACATTAGGGTAGTTTCATCAGTGACGACTGGCATTGCAAAAATCCGGTCGACAATCTTTTCGTCAATGATAGAATAAACACAAACTTGATGATCGTAAGATCTATGCTCTCATCTCTTAAAAGCGAAATTTCAACCCCGAATAAAATTCATCATCAGCAGCAGCAAAGATAATGTCATTTATCTAACGAGTTGTTTTCGTTTGCACACAAGCTGTGTTTTCCATAATCACTGAATCGGTTACTGTCTTTTTCAGAAGACTAGGCAGGGTATGCATGACTGATATGGCGAGATTATATTTGGCAACCCAGGTCACTAGGTTGAGTTCAAAAGCCACTGTCCTGTCTGCACACTTTTCTCTTTGTTTGATTGTTTCCCACTCTGCTTGTGGATCACTAGCTGACATCTGTTTTCTCCTCATTCACCTTTTTTTTGTATTGAACAGTTTTGAGTGTCTAATCATGCTTGTCCAATTGTCGAAAATTGTTTTTCCACAGTTGGGACAATACGCCTTTTTGGGGTTGTTTTTGTCCCTATATATCCAGTCTTTAAGACCATCCATCTGCAACACTTTTTTGAAAAACATTGTGTGTTTTGCTGTGTACCCGTTTTGTGGAATGTTTCTTGCTTTGCTCATTCTTATGCTCTTGCATATCAGCATGATTTTTATTTCTTCTGTTGACTTTTCAGCAATAAACGCTCGTCAGCTTTAGCATCAGAAGCCACAAAATCTGGTAGGTACATATGAATGTCTTCAGAATTATCGTTAACGAGCGGCGACAATTTTATCCCTGTGAGAAAAAGTGAAACTCGTGATTCCTAAGCAAATCCATGATTTCACGAATTTTTTTTTTAAATCAAGTCCATGGATATCCGTGGGATTTCCAATATCCATGGCAACGGTTAGAAAATCCATGTTTTCATGAATAAATCCATGGTGGTGGCAACCCTGATCATCGCTATGGGACTAATTTACGCAAACTGGTAGACTAAAACTCCGGTTTGTTTATTGCAACTACCTCAAGCCTTTGCTTCGTTACCCACTACCAGAAAAACGCATTCATTATAAGATTGCAAAATGTGGTGGGCCCAGTTGTCATTGTGTCCTGTTTGAAAAAATTGCAGAAAAGAGGTTTGCAAAACTTGTTCAAGTTTTTGCCTCTACATCTGGTCTATGAGAGCGAATGAAAAAAATTATTGTTTAATTTGTTCGTTGACGCTGAAGTTTTTGTTTTTCTTTTACGTTTTTGTATTTCTCCGCTCTTCTTTTTATTCTGGTGTGAGTGGTAAAAAGTAAAATTATTATTACTGATGTTGCCCAGACATGCATTGGCAATAAAACACTCAGTTTGGCCTGCTATCAGATGGAAATGCAAATACAAAACTACTCACCGACAAAAACGAGAAAACCAAAACAGGACAAAATGTAATGTGTTCTGAGTTATTCAATTAAAATTGTATTGCAGCACGATTAAAGAAGAAAACTTTATCGCCCTCTAGAATTTACCTTTTAGAAAAAACAAAGGATTGGGTTCTAGAATATGGGAAGATACCATGCATCAGGAGGAACTGGCTGAACTAGCCTCCTAACCAACATCAATCCAAACCATTCCACACCAGAATCAAACTGGAAGTTACCCCTTGGCACAGTTCATAATTACTTGTGGTGAAAATCAAAAAGATTTACTAGAATGATAGGGATACCATCTCAATGAAGCATGAAGGGTAACTTCTTCTGGGTCATATATGTCCCATAGGACATATATGTTAGAAACAAATGTTGATACCAACCGAGGATACAAAATTGGTTAATCGCTACAGGGTTAAGGTTTGGAGGGTATAATTAGTGACTGACAATGCGAGAGAATATCCCCCCGGGACCATAGTTAGGTAAGGCAAGAGCTTGATAAGTAAATCAAACCTTGCTATGTAAGACCACAGCCATCTGTTGGTTAAAAGGAGTGACTATCATATCTGACCAGAAATGACTCTTCCCCCAAATTCTAGGACCAAGCGCCTCTGAAAACTGGCAGTACACACCTCCTACCCCAATGCCACGTGTGATTTTTCCCATTATATCTCCCGATCATTGATATTTTCCTCTAAATGAGCGGACAGCTTCTCCTTCCCCTTGAGCTCACAATTGGGGGCTGTCAAAAATGACTGCAGTAAAGTATTGCTGTCCATCCGCACAGATTGAATTTTTAAACTAAGTTTCTTTTTTGTGTCTCTTTTCTTTCTTGTTTTTCCTTACTTTCGTAGCAGGAACAAACAAGTTATATTAGAGTAGGAACTGAACAATAGTCTCTGTCTTTTTATCCTGAATTTTCAAATTATGCTCCTTTTTGCAAATCATCTTTCTCTTCCATTTTTCCTCAACTATACAATTAAAAGAAATAAATCATTTTCAAATGGGAATCGTATTCTAACATTTCGTTTCTCATATCGAAGCTTCATTATATGTATAATTTATAAATCGAACTATTATTTCGAATCTCTTTTCTCTCGCTTAGTTTTCTTTACGTATGCAGACGAAATAAATAAATCGTGATTGATCGAGAACTAAATTAACACATTTAATTAAGGACCGAGTGCTGTCCGAAGCGCTTGGCTATCTCTTCAATGCTAATGAAATTTCCTTTGTTTACAGCAATAGGCATATTAAAGAACACAAATTGGGATGCAGCTCCAGTAGCGGTTTTCGGCCTGGTAATCTGGGGGGTTAAGGTACATCACGTGTATATGTTTTATATAAGATAATGTATTTTAATGTTGTTTTTTAAAAACGGGGGGGAGGCAGCTGCCTCCCAGTCTAGGCCTAGAACAACCACAGTGCAACTATTGCGGGAAACTAAAAATTATCTTTTAATAATAAAATTCTTTTCAATGTTCTGTCTATTTCTTAAATGAATTATATTTAAAAAATTATCTTGATTTGTTCAAGAAAACTTTATGTAGAAGTTATGTACAAGAGCTTACAAAAGAACAATTTCGCTACATAGTTTGTGTTGATTTAACTCTGTGAAACACTCTTTGTCATGTTTTTTTTTACTCTAACCACTTGCCATCAGTTTGAAGTTATTGACCGAGTAGGTTTGATAGCCTTTGTGCCATCAAACTTAATAAGACGAAATTTGACAGCAAGGTGTCTCAAATTTCAGGTTACCGTTTCAACATGCGTTGAGTTTGATCAGTGGCACGTCCAGGTGGTGGGGCGTGGGGTGCCCTCCCAGCCCCCTAACGTAGTGGTGGATTTGGGTTGGGGTCACTTGCTCTCGTTGGGGTTGGGACAAAAGTCAGTTTTTGTTATTGGTTTTTAATAGTTGAGTTATTAATAAGTATTTAATTGTTGTTTCTTTTTGAAAACAAGTTTGAAACAAAGTTTCAGTTACTTTGTGTGGTCTCCGTTAGATTTAAGTGATGACGCATACCACCTAGAAGTATTTAATTAAATATAGATTTATCAAGGGAGTCTGTATTACCACAAAAGCCAACTAGGATGCGAAAATCTTCATTTCGTAATAACAAGGAGGGGCAATTTAAAATCGTAACTTCTTTAGGCTATCGAAAGAATATTTCAAGATTGTGCTGTCACAATGGAGCTGAAAAACTCAATATTTAGATTTCTTTTTACTGTCAAAAATTTGTTTTCGAGTCTTGCTTTGGCACATAGGCAAAGAAATTGATATCATTACTTGTTTTGGCTGTCATTAAATTTGTGTTTGCTTTTTTTGCGAAGGGGGTTGTTTTTACAACATTGTTGTTTTTTAGGGATTTTTATAATAGAAAGTAAATGTATGAGAAGTGCAAACAGATTAATCTACGTTAGTAGTGGGGCCGTAATTGATTCTACGACAGCCCTCCCAGGATTTCTACGGCAGCCCTCTGACGACACGGCAGCCATAAGAAAAAATAGCCTTGAATTTAAACGGCAGCCCTCTGACGTTACGCGACACACCTGTTTCTAGCTGGAAAGAGTTCAATGTCCTTGGCAAGAGCTCAAGGACACCCCTTTTTCCCTGTTTCTAGGCAAAATCATGTCTAAACACACCCCTAGGTGGGTAAACTCCCATGCCTTGTTACTAGGCAAAATCATGTCTAGACACACCCATGACCCCCCCCCCAGTTGGTTGAAACTATTGCTTGAGGATCAGTTTCTTTCTGGAAGTGGGACAATCAACATGGATGCTTATACATTATTGAATATTAAAAGTGTTGATGAAACGGGGCCTAGAGTGCCTAAGGTGCCAAAATAATGTCCAGATATACCCCCAGCTAGCAAAACTCTCCCGCATTACTTTTCTAGACAAAATTCCCAGGTGTCAGAAATCCCCTGTGATTTTTCTATGCAAAGCATGTCTAGACAAAATTCCCAGGTGGCTGAAACCCCCTGCAAAGCTTTTCTATTAAAAGCCACAGAGAACTTTTCCCCACTAAAATATGCTATATATAGATATGTTAAAGACATTTCCTAATCAGTTTCTTTTAAGCTATTGAAGACGCAACGAGCACCTTCAACCATGGATAATACCTACAATCATGTAAGTGACTCTCTCTCTACACCCCCCCACCAAAAAAATCTGTACACTTTGCTTTGTTTCAAAATATACTCTTTTTATTACTGTGTAACCCCTCCTTCCCCTCACACCATTCATTACAATTTAATTCTTTCGAAAAAGAAATTATTCTTTTCGCTAATAACTTTCGTTTTTCTGCAATCTTCCACTCTTTTCTAAAGACGCTTGTTTAAACCTTAGCATTCATCAAATCTATCGTGCACGCTTTGTCTAAATTAACAATGCAAGGGTGTGAATTTAGGCAGAACCCTTCCAAAGGGTGTAAGGTAAACAATGACACTCGGAAGAAGGTTGACGTCAATTAATAAACCTTACGGGAAAATGTCGGATTTAGAAAATTCTAAGCTGAACTTACTCTCCCAAATTAATGTGTAGTAATCGCATTCTAGGCCTTGAAATTGCGTGTAAGGAGATAGGATGGGTGTAATAAAAACACTTTTCTATTTTTTAGACAAAAATCTAGTTTTTAAACTGCCTATTGCATATAAAAGGTAAAAACAATATGTATCCCCCCATTAATAGAATCATATGAATGACTAGGCAACATACAAATTATTCTCTAGCATTTTTCCCTATATTGTTCAATTTATTTTCCATTTTTTAAATTCCTGCGTGTAAAGAAACGATCGCGTATTATTTCTAAGCCTATTTTATACGCTTTCTTTAAAAAAGTAGTGACTTATTTGAAGATGGGAGGGAGGCAATAAACGAAACTTTGGTTTCCAAGTTTTACCTTCCCGGAAAGGAGAGGGCTGCATATTTTTGAGATCTAGATTATTTGATAACTATTTTATGCTTTTTTTAAAGGGGAGGACCTATTTTAGACAATGTTTAAATATTTATAGCTTCTGTTTTTCTTCTGTAATAGGCTGGGTACTAAATTTTTCTCCTGAAATAGAGCGTTATTAATTTATACCAATATTATTTCTTCTTTTCAGAATTTTCCTGCCCTTGCTGCTCCCAACAAACGTGCCAGAGTTGATTAGGCAACCCCAGTAAGGGCATCAGTAATCATACATGCTCCTCCTTCCGGACGGACACTGCCCGTGCAACCCTTGGCTCCCCTCCCCATCAGGAGAAACAAGGCCTTTCCAGGGCATGCCGGTGCAGCCATTGACCATTCATCTTGAAATGCCCGGAGCCGCTCACGCTCCTACCAGACCACTAATTCCAGCGTAGGGCCCTATGCAGCCTGGTAAAAACTTGAAAAGAAAGTGGGTAACTGCTCATAATGCTGCAGCCATTCCCACGCAGGATCATGAGGTTGTCCCTCATCATGCTTTGCCGAGGGTCTCAGGAGCAGCCCCGCCTAAGGAAAATTGTGAGGCTGTCCCCCATCATGCTTTGCCAGGACCATCCGGCACCCAAGTGCAGCCAGAATTTGGAGATGTAAGCATTTTTACTTCTAATTTCTACCTGGTTATAGAAATATCTAACTATTTTTTTCAACTTTTTTAGGGATGTCCTTTTACGATTTTTTAACGCAGTAAAAGCCTTTCTAAGTTTTTAAAAGATATTTTTGACAATTTTTTCAACTTAATAAAAATATTTTTCACTAATTTCTAGTTTACTGTTAGAGAGCTTTCATCTCGGCATTTCAAGCTAATAATGCTGTTTTTGACTATTACATTAAAGCTCCAGTGTATATCCCTACACTGCCTGGATTTAAAACATGCAGTCTCTCAGAAATTAGGTCGCTCTTAGCCGCTTCACTAATCTTTTTTAACATAATAAAAGCTTTTTTCCAGAAAATTAGAGGTCTCTGAAATAAGGGTTCTTTTTTACTCTTTGAGCGCCTACTCGTTAGTTTTTGGGATACATCTGTATACCCCTCCCCCTGTTAGCTTCACTCGTACCTAAATTTATGTAGTTTTTGCTGTCTTTTTCGCTAGAATATTAAATTTTCCCCACTAATTACCAACTACTTGCAAAAGCAACTACACGATAGTTTTTAGTTTAATCTGTGCCTTTCCATAATAATGCTCTTTTTTAGGACAATGTTTCACCATTTTGATAGAATATTGAAGTTTCAGAATACATCTCTACCCTCCATAGTTTTAAAAGACTCTGTCCCTCAGAAATAAGATTGTTTTTAACCATTTCCCTTCTAACAAAGACGTTTTTCACCTTTTCTTTTTACCTGTCAGAGAGCCCATTCAGGCATTGAAGGAGGTCTTATTTTTTTTTATCTTTAGTTTTGACTTTTTTGTTAGATACAAAAAAATTTTCGCTCGTAAAAATTGTGCCTTTCAATTCAATTATTCAAAAGAAGAGTGCAAGTTCTACATTAGTTCGCCCATTGACAACGAACAGGTTATTCTCAATGATAACCTAAGAGAAGTGCTTGGTTTTAAAGATAATGTAATCAACGGTAAAAAAGCAGGAAGCGCTAGTGGCATGAATAGTGTCATTTTCGGAGAGTATCCACCCGCCTTCTATTTGGACAGTTGTATATTTCTATATGCAGCCTTCATCGAGCGACCAGGGGCCTGTCAAACAAGTGCCCCCCTTTTGCACTCCCGGGGATAAGCAACAGGTAAGGACTGCATTCGTCTCCACAATACACTTGATCATAAGTGTATTTGTCTCTACAATTTTGATGTAGAACTATGTCAGTAGGCGTTCCGGAGTAATTTGGGCTATTCTTTAGTAATAAAAAAAGGTTTGGCTGTAACTACATGTAATTTTCGACCCACTCAGTAAAATGGCTAATAAAACTCAATTTGTATGTCCTGATATTGATTGCTATGTTGCTACTCTTGGCCCACGCCAGTTGAGACATGGAATTGACAATTATAGGGGTCGTACGTCAATTTCCTGGTACTGTCTCGGCAGTTTGTTTTCTAAGCTTTTTTGCTCTGCATTACCCTTGACTAGAAAATATATTGCACCAGTTGCAGGGGATTTTGCGTCCTCTACATTACATGGACGCTGGGAAAGATATTCAAAAAAGTATTTCGAAAAATCTCAGCTCGAGCGTACAATCCTTCGGCGAGTGATTGAAACAACGGAGAAATTTTTAAAAATGAGGAGAAAAACCTCATCGCTCATCAGTCTCAGGTCAGCCGGGAAGTGTAGAGCATCAAAGAAATCAAAAAAAATCTAAAAAGGATTTCTTTTCCTAAGATGGCATATCTACCACATAAAGATTCTCACCCTTCAGTCACCTCATCTCTAAATCTTTTCAATGCTGAAAATGTAGATGTCAGTGTAAAACATGAAAACTATGAACAATTTTAGCCGCAACTACCGCTCTCTGAAAATGTCGATTTTCAAATTTATCCTAATGAAGACTACTTTATTGATTTGAATTTAACATTTATATATTTAAATGTCATTGTTAAAAATCTAACAATGAAAAACCAGGTACCGCCAAGGGGTTATCCTACGAAAATTTTGTGTTTCATAATTTATTTTGACAAATAAGAATCTATATAAATGGAACTTTGGTGAGCACGAGCAATAATCTTTCAAATTATGCTAGTTACACACATTTCATGTTTATGACACCTAGGTACGATAAGCAGTTGAGGGGTATTACTATTGGATATGAATATAAAACAAATACTGATACTACCAATATTCTTAAAGAGGTGACAACTAAAGATTTATATTTCGTTGGGAAACTAAATCATGTGATATTTAATATACCTCAATGGTTGCCTCCTAATGTAAAAGGTTGATGTAAAACTACAACTTGCACCGTCCAATTATATTATACGAAAAGTACTCGACACTGCACCCGATGTAACAGTTTCTCTCATGTCGGCAATACTTCATGTACGAAAACAACAAGTTATGAGTTCTGTGGTTTTGGCAATTGAAAAATTAAGAGCTTGTTCATCATACAATCACGAATCAGCGTCAAATTCCTATACGTACGCGTAACTATACCGAGTCGACATTCATAAATGTCGAAATTCCTTCAAAATTGGCATTGGTTTTTGTAAAAAGTTCTAGCACTGTTGGATCATGGAAGGTTCCCCGTATAAATTTGAATTATTTGGACTTTCCTCGCTTGTATGTAAAGTAAATGGAATCTCTCTCTGCAATTTATCCTTTGATAAATCCTACAGGACCCTCTCGAGATTCTCAATTATCTGAAAATAGTATAAATGAAGAAATGTTTGTAAAAACGCATGGCATTATTGTCTTAGATTTGTCTGGTACTCAAGATATGAGTATTGTCCGGACAGGAAATGTACAGATAGACTTTACCTTTGCTAAACCGTTGGTGAAAAGCATTGTATTAATTTCGCTTATTAAATTTGAAACCTGTTGGGAAATTACTCCTGACGGCAGTGTTTTATTAGACTTAGCGCCATGAACACGGAACAAATTATAGAGGTCTTTAACTTGAACCTCTATATGGCCCAATATGAATCCTATTGCATATCTTCAGATGCCTTGGAGCATATTTAACTTGTTGACAATACCCTTATGATTGTTGATAGCAGACAATCGAGTGTAAAGATACTACCAATATTCTTAAGGAGGTGACAACTAAAGATTTACATTTAGTTGGGAAACTAAATCATGTGATATTTAATATACCTCAATGGTGGCCTCCTAATGTAAATGATTAATGTTAAACTATATATCGCGCCGCCCAAATATATTATGCAAACAGCAATGGATAATTTACCTGATCAACCACTTTTTCTAACGTGCACAATTCTTCATCTACCGGAACAACAAGTTATGAGCTCTTTGGTTTTGGCGATTGAAAAATTAAGAGCTTTTTCCTTTGGTTATGCATCTTTAAAAGAAGAAGCAATGTAAAATTTTTTGATCCTCTTGACTTGCCGTATACATTCTATACAGCTCACATCGAAGCTTTTCTTCAGCAAAGCTGGAAATCTATTATTCAACATTCGAAGTGGGTACAAGATCTATCAACAAAAATATGCGATTTTCATGCCATATTATATTTTAATTTTCGACGTTGTTGAAATATTTACATGGAATTTTTTGAAATTTATGGCGGCAATCCTCGATTGAAAGACTTTCTAGTAGTAAATACTTTTTCTTACCTCTATAATATAAATTTTGGTGCCCTAAAAGTGAAATGTTTTAAACATGTATATTAATTTGTTTATTAATAAAATATAGTGTACAAAACATTGTGTCCTTTGGATTTCTTTTTCTACGTATAGGTAATCATCGGAAACTACAAGTACTGGTAGCTCGTCAGGATTCAACTGGCACTTGTCTTGACGTGCAAATTCAGGGTCACATTTTCTACAATATAGGGTAACTTCATATTTATCAAATCTCTTTGTAAAGTCAATAATACTAATTTGATTCATATGATCAAACTCACGTGTTTCAATTTGCTTATTTGAAGCAATGACACATACAAATGCTCATATAAAGGATCACATTCAGTTATAGCAAAACAAAAGTCTGTAGGATTATAATAAAAAAGTAGCCGGTATCTTCGCAGTGATGTCATAAAAACAAGACTCTTTAATTGTTCCAGAGATTAGTACATAGAGCTGGCTGCTCTTACACAACCAATTTAAAACCATAATGATACCAGTCTTTTAAAAAGAAACTGAACCCACGTTTAGGATTTTTCGCGATAATGCCGGGGTCAAAAACGCCATGCCAATAATGCCATGCGAAAACGCATGGCATTATTGTCTTAGATTTTTCTGGTACTCAAGATATGAGTATTGCCCGGACAGGAAATTTACAGATAGATTTTACCTTTGCTAAACCGTTGGTGAAAAGCATTGCATTAATTTCGCTTATTAAATTTGAAACCTGTTGGGAAATTACTCCTGACGGCAGTGTTTTATTAGACTTAGCGCCATGAACACGAAAAAAATTATTGAAGTATTTAACTTGGACCCCTACATGTCCAAATATGAATCCTATTGCATACCTTCAGATGCCTTGGAGCATATTTAACTTGTTGACAATACCCTTATTATTGTTAATAGCAGTCCATCGAGTGTAAAGATGGGGCATTGACTATGCATCTTTCAAACAAGAAGCAATATAGAATTTTTTGATCCGCTTGGCTTGCCGTATACATTTTACACACCTCATATTAAAAATTTTCTTGAGCAGAGTTGAAGATCTATTGTTAAAAATCGGAAGCGGGTACAAGATTTATGAACGAAAAGCTGTGGTTTTCATGCCCTATTATATTTTGTTTTTCGAAGTCGTGGAAATACTTACATGGAATTTATCAAGATTTATGGTGACAATCCTCGATTGAAAGACTTTTTAGTAGTAAATACTTTTTCTTACCTCTATAATATAAATTTCGGTGCCCTAAAAGTGAAATGTTTTAAACATGTATATTAATTTGTTTATTAATAAAATATAGTGTACAAAACATTGTGTCATTTGGATTTCTATTTCTACGTATAGGTAATCATCGGAAACTACAAGCACTGGTAGCTCATCAGGATTCAACTTGTATTTGTCTTGACGTGCAAATTCAGGGTCACATTTTCTACAATATAGGGTAAATTCACATTTATCAAATCTCGATACATGTCTCTTAAAAATAAACTGAACTCACGTTTAGGATTTTTCGCGATAATGCCGGGGTCAGTACTTTTCCATTGATCACATTAAACATAGTGAAAATTGGAGTATAAGAATCATCCATTATGAGAGTCACAAATCTCTTCGAGACATGAATTACAGTCTTTCATTTGCAATGCATATTCTTTATGCAGCTGACATGGATTGCATAATTTACAGTTTGCATTATACTCATCAGCAAAAGTACAATTCTCCCAGGATGACCAGCTTCTCAAAGTTCACAAGCATAATTGACGCCAATTAAACTTACTCTTTCACCTAAAGAAAATTTTGAAGATAATCTTTATAAATTTCTTAAAAATGAAACAATTGCTGACAATGAAAAATTAATTTTTTTTAAAATGCCCCTCGTCGTGTCAACAAACATAAACCTTATCGTGAAAAACCGCTTAAAGCCAATTTCATTGATCAACCTTCTGATAACAGTGAAACACCGAAAAAGGAAGAGTTATTAACAAGTGTTGTAGACTTGCTGCTTCTATCCTATCTTGAACAAAGTAAAAGACTCTTGACTTATATCACTGAAAATGAACAAATTGATGAGAAAAAGAATAAAGTAACAACCCAGGGCAAGCCTTACAATTTAACTGATTTATTATTGAATCTGACTGCAAATCATAAAGGAGTCGAATCCTTTGACGAGCATTTATATAATTTTTAAAAGTCGTCAGATTTTCCTAAAAGTCTTATCGGTAATAAGTAAATTATAAAGAAACTAAGAGAACATAGTCCATTAAAGTTAGAAGATGATTTTAAATCTTTTTTGGAAAGGACAACTAGTGGTGATTTGACACCGGTAACTAGACAAAAGCGAAGACGTATTGATTCACGCGGTAGTAAACAAAAGGGTAGTGGACGGTTACGATCAAAATGGATCGAATTTGGAAATTTGGTTATGAAAATATTGGAAAACCAGGAAAGTATATTTTACTCGCACTAAATATGTTTAGTCGGTATGCATATGCAGTTCCATTGCAGTAAAGAAAGGTAATTAAGTTGCTAAAGTCCTTGAATCCATCTTTGGACAAGATTCATATAAAAAAATTCAAATAGACCGTGGAAGTGAATTTGTTAATCCATATGTCTAAAAAGTACTAATGAAACATAATACAATAATCTATAATAATCATAGTTCTATAAAGGCAGCATTGGCAGAACGTTTAATACATACTATTCGACTTTTAATTTCAAGGTATTTTACATTGAAAAATACAGCTGTATTTATTCATGATTTAGATAAAATCATGCAAATATACTACCAGCGTCCTCATCGATCCTTGTTCAATACTAACCCTCGGGAAGTTCATTTTAGTGGCAATACACATTTCCTTAAACAATATTCTAGTGAAAAGGCGAGAAAGAAATTAATTTTGGTGATATAGTTTGAATCAATCGTACAAAAATTTTTGAAAGGGGACATTACTTGTGGTCTACTGAACTTCTTAAAGTGTCAAAAATCCAAGGCACTAAACCTATAACATATTGGCTTGGTGATGTGAAAGATGAAGAGATTCTTGGCGGATTTTATGATTATGCATTACAAAAAGTTAAGAACACTGGATTGTGTCAAATTGAAAGGGTATTAAAGACTCGTACACGCAATGGCAAGCGAAAGTTTCTTGTTCGATGGCTAGGATACAACCCTGATTTTGATTCGTAGGTACCCGTTGATGACATTCATAATATCTGAAGGTTTTTTTGTGCCATTCATGTCCAATATTTCTGATCCTCTATGTGAAGATTTGAATAAAACGAGCGATTTTTGGACAAAACTTTCCCCTGCATTAAATTTGAGGGAAGGTATGAAGTGGCTCTTGTAGATTGTATTCTTAAAAATACATATGATATCCTTAGAAAGGATCATACATACAATATAAAAATTAGACCTCATGATTGGCCAATTGTTAGCGATAAATATCTGATTGAAAATATGAATTAATTTGAATACCCCTTTGCCACATTATATAAGGAGTTTGGGAGTATGAACAAATGGTGTCGTGCAATCAACAAAAAAATTTCCGCTCGTAAAAATTGTGCCTTTCAATTCAAATATTCAAAAGAAGAGGGCAAGCTCTAGATTAGTTCGCCCATTGACAATGAACAGGTTATTTCAATGATAACCTAAGAGAAGTGCTTGGTTTTAAAGATAATGTAATCAACGGTAAAAAAAAGCAGGAAGCGCTAATGGCATGAATAGTTTCATTCATCACTATTCAACACTATATTCAACACTATATATTCAACACTATTCAACAATATTCACAACTACAATATAAAGCACCTTAAATACATTCCAGTCAACACTTCGTATTTGGAACTCTGTCAGTTAACATTAAGAAGTGAATTAGGTGATCCTTTAGCAATAAAAAAAGGTTTGGCTGTAACTACATGTAATTTTCTATTCACTCAGTAAAATGGCTAATAAAACTAAATTTGTAGGTCCTGATATTGATTGCTATGTTGATAGTCTTGGCCCACGCCAGTTGGGACATGGAATTGACAATAATAGGGGTCATTCGTCAATGTTCGGGTACGGTCTCGGCAGTTTGTTTTCTAAGCTTTTTTGCTCTGCACTACCCTTGTCTAGAAAATATATTGCACCGGGTACAGGGGATTTTGCTTCCTCTACATTACATGGACGCTGGGAAAGATATTCAAGAAAGTGTTTCGAAAAATCTCAGCTCGAGCGTACAATCCTTCGGCGAGTGATTGAAACAACGGAGAAATTTTTAAAAATGAGGAGAAAGGCCTCATCGCTCATCAGTCTCAGGTCAGCCGGGAAGTGTAGAGCATCAAAGAAATTAAAAAAAAATCTAAAAAGGATTTCTTTTCCTAAGATCTTTCCCAAATTTATTCTAATGAAGACTACTTTATCGATTTGAATTTGAAATTTATATATTTAAATGTCATTGTTAAAAAATCGAACAATGAAAAACCAGGTGCCGCCGAGGGGTTATCCTAAGAAAATTGTGCATTTCATAATATATTTCGACAAATAAGCGTCTATATAAATGGAACTTTGGTGAGCACGAGCAATAATCTTTCAAATTATGCAAGTTACACACAATTCATGTTTATGACGCCGATGTACGATAAGCAGTTGAGGGGTATTACTATTGGATATGAATATAAAACAAATACTGATACTACCAATATTCTTAAAGAGGTGACAACTAAAGATTTATATTTAGTTGGGAAACTAAATCATGTGATATTTAATATACCTCAATGGTTGCCTCCTAATGTAAAAGATTGATATAAAACTACAACTTGCACCGTCCAATTATATTATACGAAAAGTACTCGACGCTGCACCCGATGTAACAGTTTCTCTCATGTCGGCAATACTTCATGTACGAAAACAACAAGTTATGAGTTCTGTGGTTTTGGAAATTGAAAAATTAAGAGCTTGTTCCTCATACAATCACGAATCAGCGTCATATTCCTACAGGTACGCGTAACTATACCGATTCGTCATTTATAAATGTCGAAATTCCTTCAAAATTGGCATTGGCTTTTGTAAAAAGTTCTAGCACTGTTGGATCATGGACAGATTCCCCGTATAAATTTGAATTATTTGGACTTTCCTCGCTTGTATGTAAAGTAAATGGAATCTCTCTCTGCAATTTATCCTTTGATAAATCCTACAGGACTCTTTCGAGATTCTCAATTGTTCGAAAATGGTGTAAATGAAGAAATTTTTGCGAAAACACATGGTATAATTGTATTAGATTTGTCTGGTACTCAAGATATGAGTATTGCCCGGACAGTAAATGTACGGATAGACTGTACCTTTGCTAAACCGTTGGTGGAAAGCATTGCATTAATCTCGCTAAATCAATTTGAAACCTGTTGGGAAATTACTCCTGACGGCAGTGTTTTATTAGACTTAGCGCCATGAACACGGAACAAATTATCGAAGTATTTAACATGGACCTCTATATGTCCAAATATAAATCCTATTGCATACCTTCAGATGCCTTGGAGCATATTTAACTTGTTGACAATACCCTTATGATTTTTGATAGCAGACCATCGAGTGTAAAGACGGGGCATTGGTTATGCATCTTTAAAACAAGAAGCAATGTAGAATTTTTTGATCCGCTTGGCCTGCCGTATACATTTTACACACCTCATATTAAAAATTTTCTTGAGCAGATTTGAAGATCTATTATTAAAAATCGGAAGCGGGTACAAGATTTATGAACGAAAAGCTGTGGTTTTCATGCCCTATTATATTTTGTTTTTCGAAGTCGTGGAAATACTTACATGGAATTTATCAAGATTTATGGTGACAATCCTCGATTGAAAGACTTTTTAGTAGTAAATACTTTTTTTTACCTCTATAATATAAATTTCGGTGCCCTAAAAGTGAAATGAGTTAAACATGTATATAAATTTGTTTATTAATAAACTATAGTGTACAAAACATTGTGTCCTTTGGATTTCTATTTCTACGTATAGGTAATCATCGGAAACGATAAGCACTGGTAGCTCGTCAGGATTCAACTTGTATTTGTCTTGACGTGCAAATTCAGGGTCACATTTTCTACAATATAGGGTAAATTCACATTTATCAAATCTCTTTGTAATGTCAATAATACTAATTTGATTCATATGATCAAACTGACGTGTTTCAATTTGCTTATTTGAAGCAATGTCACATACACAATTCTCGTATGAAGAATCACTTTCTTTAACAGCCAAATAAAAGTCTGTAGGATTATAATCATAATAGCCAGTCATTATTATTCCAGCAATTGAAGCGTAGACCAGGCTCTTCTTCCCAAAATAATTTAAAGCCACGACGATACAAGTCTCTTAAAAATAAACTGAACTCACGTTTAGGATTTTTCGCGATAATGCCGGGGTCAGTATTTTTCCATTGATCACATTAAACATAGTGAAAATTGGAGTATAAGAATCATCCATTATGAGGGTTTCAAATCTCTTCAAGACAAGAATTACAGTCTTTAATTTGCAAAGCATATCCTCTATACAACTTACACGGATTGCATAATTTACACTTTGCATTATACTCATCAGCAAAAGTACAATTCTCACAGGATGACCAGCTGCTCAAAGTTTACAAGCAAAATTGGCATGTGTAAAATATTTTTTTGATGTTGACTGGTCCACTTCTACAAACAAACTGACTCTCAAACAATGTCTCCTAGGAGCTTTACAAAATGGCCATCTATGTAGTGGTTAAGAGCAAAACCACAATATCATTTTGTTTTGTCTCGATTAAAATACCTATAAATTGAGTAAAAGCCTGGTAATTCCAACGTCAAAGTTTCATACAATAGTCCAAAGAAGGGGAATCGGTTCCCATTTTATTGTTAAGCCTTTCTCCAGATAATATGTTTCTTTGAAGAAATAATTTCAGAAATTCATCATCCAAAACTAACCACTTTTATAATTTTACTAGATTGCGGATAATGTTTTATTTTTCAAATCTATCCATTTTAACACTCTCAGTACCAAACACAGACTGTTTTCTATAAATTTTTCTCTTCCTTATATTTCGCCAGCGAATTTAATCCATCTTGTTGTTTTTTTATATGCGCTATATTCACCTTAACCTTGAAACAAAATTGTTCTTCCGACTTGAATTTGCTTAATGTCATAACATATTCATTATACATCTTTTCCCATTCTAAGTTTAGCCGGGAACCCCTTGTAATTTCTACCTTAAACTTAGGCGCTCTAGGCCCCGTTTCATCAACACTTTTAATATTCAATAATGTATAAGCACCCATGTTGACCGTCCCACTTCCAGAAAAAAACTGATCCTCGAGCAATAGTTTCAACCAACTGGGGGGCGGGGGGTCATGTGTGTTTCTAGACATGATTTTGCCCAGTAACAAGGCATTGGAGTTCACCCACCTGGGGGTGTGTCTAGACATGATTTTGCCTAGAAACAGGGAAAAAGGGGTGTCCTTGAACTCTTGCCAAGGACATTTAACTCTTTCGAGCTAGAAACGGGTGTGTCGCGTGACGTCAGAGGGCTGCCATGTAAATTCAGTGCTATTTTTCCTATGGCTACCGTGACGTCAGAAGGCTGCCGTAGAAATCCTGGGAGGGTTGTCGTAGAATCAATTATTGCCCAACTACTTACGTTTTGGGTTCGGTGAGCAAATGGTGGCCACTTTACTGCCAATTTTTATCTAATTAAAGCTCTGCATTATACGACTTAACACCTCCTCCTGTCTTCATCCTAAAACATTAATATGAAGGCCAAAATCTTTAAAAATATCAGAACTTTAATAAAGGTTCGTATACATTTAAAACTAAGTATATGAATCAAAATACTCCTTCAAAGGTCGGAGTAATCTTTAAAGAAAAATAGACTTTCAAAAAATTGTTTATAAGAGAAGGAAAATAATAATGTATTTTTTTGTTTTTTTTATCTAACCGGAATAGATGGATCTCTGAATTCTCAGTTTGAATCAGTGGAATGGCATTGATTTTTTTCAAACATTTACTAATAAAATGTTAAAAAATTGGAAATTCACACCACTTGAGTTTACCACAGAAACGGAATGCAATTACAATACTACTTCAGAATTTCTTACATTTTCAATACCAACTAGTATTGAAAGTTATGTTTTGCATAGGGGTTACATATATTTGTCCATAAAATTGTAGAAACTGCTATATATACAGCTAAGGATTTTTATACTTCTCTTGATACATGCCATCTAAACATATTTCCACGATTGGTTGTTTATAAATAACAATTTTTACAGGACAATTCTCTTACTTAACGCTAAACCTGAGCCGAATTCAAATTTTAATTTTGCACTGAACAAACATATCAAGATTTTAACGTTAAAATTAAATATCTGAAAATTTCAGGATTAAAAAAAAATAATTAGAAATCTACCACAGCTTGAAACCCTGAGAATTTAAATCACCAATCTATACTTATCAGTTGTGAAGGCGTAATGATTTCTAAAGATACACCCATATATGGAAGACAAATGGAGTTGACCCAGAACAATACATCTATATTCTGAACCTAGCTCTACAAATAGCCTTATGACGATAACGGAAGACTAAGCAAGGAGAAAGGAATTTTGAGCTACTTTAGAGAGAGCGTCAGAATTCAAGTGACAAATTACAGATTATTTCTTGCAAGGAATTTTGACATGAGATTCTTACGTGCACATAGAAATGGAATAATTATTTAAAAGGGAGGAAGGCTTGAAATATTAATTGTTTTATTAACTATGGAATAAATATCATCGATATTACAAATAATATATTTATTCCAAATATATTTAACGCGAGGATTTTAAATGTATAAGTGTGGTCTGTATAATATACAAGTACTAAACGAGGAGTATGGTCAGTATTTATTTAAAGGTGAGAAAGGCTTGAAATATTATTTGCATATCAATTAAGCTATATATGAGGGAATAGTAGCTCCATTAAGAGATATAAATGTAAGAAAAAAGTTATAAAAAATGTCTTCAGACCCAATCTTTTTGGAGTCAAACGAATTAAAAATTCGATTTTGACACTTTCTTACGTAACAATATCAAATATGGTAATTTAAAATGTTTTCATTTTAAAAGTTTCCCATAACCTAAACAGACAAATTACCCAAATTATTAGTGAAAATTCCACTTGACCTACTTTTAGCTATATAAAAAGGGGTTGTGATGTGAAAATTTATTTTTCGAAGATGTGTCTATAGATTACAATATCTCCCGGGAAAGTATTTGAAGTACATACATCCAATTTTTTCCCCACTATTTTTCATGTTTCATTTTTAAGAAAAATTTCTTCTATACAATTCCAAGCATAATACGATCTTATTCACTTTTCAAAATAACATTGTTAGAGACATACGCTGGACAAAGCTGATTCTTCGAGTCACTTTAAAACGTTGGTAAGGCGTTTTGCATGCAGCCAGACTAGATACGAAATGATTAGACACCGTTTTAACACACATCTATGGGGCAATATTGACTAAGGTTATCTTAGCACTTGTCGATTTTAAATAATTGTTTGCCATATTTTAACATTTGTTTCATATTTGTAATATTTTTTAGGGCTTAGGGGACCAATGTTTTGAAATACAAACATCTAGGGGGCAATTTTGACTAAGGTTATCCTAGCACTAGTCGATTTTGAATAATTATTTACCATATTTTAACATTTTTTCATATTTTAATATTTTCTAGGGCTTAGGGGACATATATTTTGAGAGTTTTAAGACATTATTTTCCGTATTTTAGTATATAAAAAAAAAATCATTATTTTCTCGGGGTTTAATAGATCCAAGGCTTACAGAATTCAAACACGAGAGCGTGATAGCACTGCGACACCGTCTTCACACATATCTAGGGGGTAATTTTGACTAAATTTTTCCTAGCACTTGCCGATTTTAAACAATTATTTACCATATTTAAACATTTGTTTCATATTTTTAATATTTTTTAAAGGCTTAGGGGACTAATGCTTTGGGAGTTTTAAGACATTTTTTTCCGTATTTGAATATTTTTACACATTTTTCATTATTTTCACCGTGTTTAATATATCCAAGGCTTACAAAATTCAAACAAGAGAGCGTAATAGCACTGCGACACCGTTTTGACACATATCTAGAGGGCAATTTTGACTCAGGTTATCCTAGCACTTGTCGATTTTAAATAATTGTTTGCCATATTTTAATATTTGTTTCATATTTTTAATATTTTCTAGGGCTTAGGGGACCAATATTTTGAGATACATACATCTAGGGGGAAATTTTGACTAAGGCTATCCTAGCACTTGTCGATTTTAAACAATTATTTACCATATTTTAATATTTGTGTCATATTTTAATATTTTCTAGGGCTTCGGGGACAATATTTTAAGAGTTTTAAGACATTATTTTCCGTATTTTAGTATATAAAAAAAATTCATTATTTTCTCGGGGTTTAATAGATCCAAGGCTTACAGAATTCAAACACGAGAGCGTGATAGCATTGCGACACCATCTTAACACATATCTAGGGGGTAATTTTGACTAAATTTTTCCTAGCACTTAGTGATTTTAAACAATTATTTACCATATTTAAACATTTGTTTCATATTTTTAATATTTTTTAAAGGCTTAGGGGACTAATGCTTTGGGAGTTTTAAGACATTATTTTCCATATTTTAGTATTTTTACGCAGTTTTCATTATTTTCCAAGGTTTACAAAATTCAAACATGAGAGCGTAATAGCACTGCGACACCGTTTTCACACACATCTAGGGGGCAATTTTGACTAAGGTTATCCTAGCGCTTGTCGATTATAAACAATTATTTACCATATTTTAATTTATTTCATATTTTTAATATTTTCTAGGGCTTAGAGGACCAATGCTTTGAGAGTTTTAAGACATTATTTACACATTTTTCGTTATTTTCACCGGGTTTAATTGATCCAAGGCTTATAAGATTCAAACTCGAGAGCGTAATAGCACTGCAATACGGTTTTTACACACATCTAGGAGGGGGGTAATCTTGACTAAGGTTATCCTACCACATGTCGATTTTAAACAATTATTTACCATATTTTAACATTTGTTTAATATTTTCAATATTTTCTAAGGCTTAGGGGACCAATGTTTTGAGATTTTTTAAGACATTATCTTAGTATTTTTCTTTATTTTCACCGGGCTTAATAGATCCAAGGTTTGCAAAATTCAAACACGAGAGCGTAATAGCACTGCAACACCGTTTTCACACATATCTAGGGGAAAATTTTTACTAAGGTTATCCTAGCACTTGTCGATTTTAAACAATTATATACCATATTTTAAAATTTATTTTATATTTTTAATATTTTCTAGGGCTTAGGGGACCAATATTTTGAGAGTTTTAAGAGATTATTTTCCATATTTCAATATTTTTACTCATTTTTCATTATTTTACCTGGGTTTAATAGATCCAAGGCTTACAAAATTCAAAAATTAGAGCGTAATAGCACTGCGACACCGTTTTCAGACTCATCTAGCGGGAAATTTTTGACTAAGGTTATCCTAACACTTGTCGATTTTAAACAATTATGTACCATATTTTAATATTTTTTTTTCATATTTATAATATTTTCTAGGGCTTAGGGGACCAATGTTTTGAGAGTTTCAAAACACAGAGTTTAAATTTTGCTCATTTTCAGCCTTATTTTTCATATTTTTATTATTTTTGCGGATCAAAGGGGGTTGGAGTACTGGGCTCCCTATTAGGGTGATGACTCTTTTAGGATTTAAGGGTTGATCTGAGTAAAACCAATTGGGGAATGATAGATTAATGCTTTTTTTCAAGGCTAAACTTAATGATGTGTATTTTTTTTTAATAAGTGAGGGGATAAACACTTTCAGTGTTGAATAAGGTAGTACATATAACCATGCAAATTAAATATAAGTGATATCTCGTAATAGCTAAGGACTGCAAATAGTATGATAGAATAATTCTTCGTTTCCAAGGTTAAACTTAAGTATGCACATAGTTTTTTTTAATAAGTGAGGGAATACATACTTTCAGTGTTGAATAAAGTAGTACATATAGCAATAAAAATTAAATATAAGAAGGCTTTTTTCCACAAACGATGTTTTAAACTAAAAGTAAAGAGCTGCTACATTAATTTTTTTTTTAATAAGTGAGGGGATACACACTTTCAGTGTTGAATAAGGTAGTACATATAACCATGCAAATTAAATATAAGTGATATCTGTAACAGCTAAGGACTGCAAACAGTATGATAAAATAATGCTTCTTTTCCAAAGTTAAACTTAAGTATGCACACAGTTTTTTTTAATAAGTGAGGGAATACATACTTTCAATGTTTAATAAAGTAGTACATATAGCAATACAAATTAAATATAAGAAGGCTTTTTTCCACAAAGGATGTTTTTCAACTAAAAGTAAAGAGCTGCTACATTAAATCAAAGATGAGCAGAAATAAAATCGAATAATTATTCAAGATATAGTTTATTACATATTTTCAAACAGTATTTTTGTACATTGGAAGGATGGACACTTAAATCATATTAAACAAAAAAAAGCTGGTATTGGTTTGTCCTGATATTGATTGCTATGTTGCTACTCTTGGTCCAAGACCAAAGGCTCATGGAATGGACTATTACAAAGATCATTCGTAAATAAAGGGCTATGGCCTTGACAGTTGGTTTTTAATGATAGTGGAACGCCAAAGTGGAGGCCTTGTTACTACAACCAGGACATTTTTCAAATTTTTTTTAAATGTCTTAAAATGAAATTAAATATGCTTTGGTTTGTACTAATGGTGCTCAATGGGTACTCATAGACACAACGCGGCTACACCAGTGGTATTCTATGGCTGGTTACGATACTACCTAGTTTATTGTATGTATTAAATCAGTATTTTTCGTACATTGGAAGGATAAACACTTGCATCACATTTAAAAAAGGGGAAGATGAATTATTCAAAGAAAGTGTGTACAAATGATAAAGTCATCGTTATGTTGAATGTTAACAAAAACAATATTTGAACTACGAAACAAGCACTAGTGGTAAAATTATTGGAAAAATATGCGTTTGTTGTCATGATAGTGAGAGTTTAGATTTCATTGGAGTACCCAAAGCATTCAACACTGCTACATATGTGTAGGAGAAAACGCTGAACAACACTTAGCAACACTAGCTAGTGTTCGAAAAAATTCAGAGAGGGCAATTTAAAATGCCGGCCTAAAAAAGTAAATTTATTTCAAAGTAAAATTAAATTTTTAGGAGTAGTGGTGACACAATTGAAGATATCCCCAGACCCAGACAAAAATAAATGTGTTGAAAACCACAAACCCCCTAGAACTATGAAAGAATCAAGAGGAATTCTAGGTCTTATTGTTTACTTTAGAAAACTCGTGCGCAACTACACCCAAATTGCGAAACCCCTAACTGAATTGACTAAAGGGAACTCCCAAAATGTTACCTGGTCCCAGGAAGCTCAAACGTCCCTGGACCGTCTCAAAAAAGCACTCACTTCTGAACCAATATTATCGTTGCCTGATTTTGAAAACGGACAATTCGTGGTCACAACTGATGCTAGTTCAAAAGGCATTGGTACTATTCTTTCCCAAAAAATTCCCATAAAAAACCCTGATCCTTTACAAGGACCGCCTAAACAAAAAGTAATAGAAAAAGTTGTATGCTATTTGAGCAGAACTTTAGCAAAAGGCGAAAGTAGTCATTCTGCCACAAACCTAGAATTATTATCTATAATCCACTATATGGATAAATTTAGACATTAGTTAATTGGCAGAAAATTTATACTACGCTCAGACCATAAAAGCTTGCAATAGTTGCGCACTTTTAAAAAATCCACAGGAATTCTAGCTAGATGGACTATGAAAATCACAGACCTAGATTACGAATTTGAATATTTAAAAGGCAAACAAAATGCAGCTTGTGATTTTTTAAGTAGATTCCCAGAAAATATGCCGTCCGAAGCCGAACAAAACGAAATCAATGCTATCAATACTAGGAGTAAACATGAATATAAGAAAAACAAAGTTAAAGATAGAGTAAAAGAAAATAAGAATAACCATTGTCCCCTGTCCTGAGAAAATATAAAAAGAAATAAAAAAAGGATTAAATATTTTTAGCACTTATTAATTATTTTGTGAATGATGAGGTTTTACCCGATAAATTAAAAACTCTTAGAAAAGAAACAGGTTATTTTTACTATCTCCTTATCATCCATAATCTAATGGTAAAATCGAAAATATACATAAAATATTTTCAAATGTTTTAAGCATTTATACAAAACACAACAGTAATGGCTGGGATCAATTCCTACATTATTTGACCAATGTAATAAATACTGCTTATTCAGAGACAACTAAAGAAAGTCCTTTTTATTTATTATTTGATCGCGACTTCAGAATACCGTATCATGACATTGTTGAATCCCGACAATATTATAATAACACGGAGGATTACAAACAAGAGTTCATAAATAGGATGAGAAAAACTTATAAAATAGTTAGGCAAGAGTTGGAAAAATGTAAAATAAGTCAAGAGCTAAGAAACCTACCCAAAGTCAAAGGGAATATAGATTTTAAGATAGGAGATTGCGTCTACCTAAAAAAATGAGGCAAAGGCGGAAGGCAAGAAACTTTCCAATAAATATTCTGGACCGTACAGAATAGTCAAAAAGTACGATAACGATTTTACTTTTAAAATGGAGAACCCTGACAATGAAAGAACTTACAAAGCACATGTTAGCCGAATAAAAGGAGTCAAATTCTCGGAAAGATGGGTATTGCTTCCCTCATCTACCAATTCGTCAGGCGCGGAAGACGAACCCCCCAAGTCAAGGTTAGCCGAGTTAAAACAGTTTAATTTCAAACAAGATTATTTTGAAAACGATAGTGACGAGGAAAGCTTCGAAGAACTTTTAGCCATGAAAAACCTAGTTATTCCCCAAAGGAAATCCATAGCGCAAGCGAGAATAAAACCGCCAAAAAGTCCAAAAAGTTCATCGTCAGAAAGCGCAGAAGAATTAGATTATACAATATCTCCAAAAACTAATTTTTTTCCTGATAGAATTTCGACCCCTTGTCCCCCCAAAGGATTTCCAGACGATATAGTTTCCCCAGCAACCCCAATAGAGAGACCCCTGTCGCTAGAGGAGGAATTGAACATAGCCGTAGAAACTCCGGGTACTAGTGTAAAGAAAACTCCTCCTAAAGATTTAATTAAAACAAATTTGCGAGAAGGTATGGATTTAATAAATGTCCCCATAAAGACAAGGCAACCCCCAAGGATGCCCAGGAAGAACAATATCAAGACATAATCGTACCTAAGGCCAAGCCTAAAGGATGGTCTTCGTGGAGGGAAACAGTAGTGCAAAAAATGCCCCATCTTCCTGAAGATATGGCATTTAAACAATGGAGGAACCCGGCAATAACTTTTGCTTCCTATCAAAGTTCTCAAGAGTCTTTCAAGTCTCCCGAATTAAGACCTCAAAACGAGGATTGGGAAAATAAACCCTCTACTTCCAAAGGAGTAGAAATTTACGAAGGAAGGGCAGGTGATACCTAAAAACGCGAAGTGCCACTTCTAAAAGGTCTAATGCGGAATTATCGAAAACCAGTTTTGAAGAGTCTGACGACGAATCAGATCATATGGTATTTAAAGAAATAGGCAAATCAAAACTGACCTCAGCGCCACGCATGCAAAAGCAACAAAATTAAAAGGTCAAGAATTTTCGAAAAAACAATACAAGAAATTCGATCTTATATCACTAAAAAAAAACCTAAAAGGAAAAAACCGTAATAAACAGAGGAAAAAGTAACACGCAGTCAGGTAGAACGGTTAAAAAACCTGAGAGAAGGAAATACGCTTAGCCAATACAGAATTACGAAATTTTAATAGCTTGGCATCATAAAGGAATAATAATTTAAAACTCTTTGTCTAGGAACAAAATCGTATAGCTATGAAAATACTAAAGAAACTTTTTTTCCATGTGTTTCCGTACATGTGTAGTATATCAAAAATAAATTATCGTGCCGAAGGCACATGGCAAATAGTTTTACAAAAAATAATATTACTAGAAACAAAAAAACTATTAGCATAAATATACGTAGTTATAAACTGATCATTTCAGATCATGACGACGGAACCAAGGCCTATCTGAAAAGCAATAATCGATACCAAAAGGGGCCAAATTGTAGTAATGGTGATAATCACTTTTTACCTCTTAGATTCTTAACACTATTAATAGATCGAGGGTATAACCTACTAAACGGGGGAAATTTCCTTAAAATGT
Organism: Artemia sp. Qi Xiang Cuo; assembly: GCF_049724085.1. Taxonomy (NCBI): domain Eukaryota; kingdom Metazoa; phylum Arthropoda; class Branchiopoda; order Anostraca; family Artemiidae; genus Artemia; species Artemia sp. Qi Xiang Cuo. Next base: position 14,269,972 of record NC_142805.1, read on the forward strand.
TGTATAAAAACTGCTGGAATTTTGATGGTATAAACCCTGAAATAGAATCTAACAAACTAGAAGATACCACACGAGATTATAATGAAACAAAGAAAATCGCACTAAACTTTTTGAAGAAGATGAAAATTTCGGATCCAAAGCGTTCCCCGGTTTTTATATTATTGTACGCGAACAAAAATGTTGTAATGCGTCGCACATACAATTAATTTTTAGAGTCGTAAAAGTCATAAATAATCCACTTTCCTGAGCTGAACGGCGTCACAAAGTAATTCGTGAAAATATGCGAAAGAAAGATATATTGAATGCGTTAAGAGGCCTAGATCTTCCGAATGATTTGTTGGTTTATTTGATGCATTTAAGCACAGATAAGAATAATGAAAATAACATAGTGTTTGAATTAAAGTTCCTCAGTACAAATGTGCCATGGTGGGAAGTTCATCGACTTAATACTATGTTAGCGTTGTTAGAAACACGTAACGTATTACCGAGAGATACGGCAATATTATAACTAAATACAGATATCTATGGAAGAATTTTAAGACTGCGAAGGCAAAACCCGAAGGAAGAACATGTGGAAACGACTGAAATGAAGAAGTTAAACCCGGAGCCCCATGAAAACGTCTAAGCCAAGAAAAAGGGGAGACATTAGAGAACGAGTGGGTAGAGAGGTCTCCACTCGTCCTTTCTGTGTATAGTTCCCTCATTGTAAGTGTCGTTTACGTAAAACCGTGCGGTTACGACGCTGCAACGCGCGTTTCTTAAACAGCACGGACGTGCGTGAAAAGTGAAGCAATGAAATATGCTGTAAACTGAGACCTGAAACATAAAGATACAAAGTAATTTCTGTTTAAATGGTTATTTTAAATATAATGTAGAATTAAATAAGTGTTGAAGGAAATTAAAATAAAGTGTGTTTATACTAAGGAGCATAATAAGAGGACTTACTTAAAGTTGAAGGAATTAATCTCTTATATCGTCGTTATTCTATAACAACTTAGAAGAAATTCCTATGTTTTAGGTTTCCCAATGGAAATTCTATATATTTGAAACCAACACGATAATAATGTCGTTTTGTTAAAATAAATATATGTGTAATAATATTAGTGTATTTGTTTAATATTGTCTTGTAGCGTAAAATTCACCATAATTCAAATTCACAGTCTCGTGTGTTTGTTTTTTTTTAGATTTTTCTCTTTGTTGGTTTTTAATAGATGCAATAAGGGTCTACTTAGCGGGCTTGAACTTTTCTTAAGTCCAAAAGGTACTCTTAAGTATTCATAGGAACAGCATTCAGTTTTAGAAAATGCAGTTTTATAGACATCTTTTTCGGCTATTTTCACTTGGTGGTAGCCATGGGTAAGATCTAAAGAAGTAAAACTTTTGTTTTTGCTTGAGATAGAGTCAAGGATTTCGTCTATTCTTGGTAAAGGAAATTTATCACTAACTACTTGTTTGTTAAGGGCGCATAATCTACTACGAGTCTTAGGTCACCATTTTTTTGGGACCAAGATCACTGGTGCTGAATACGGACTTATACTTTGGCGTTTAATCTCATTTTTTTCTAATTCATGACTTTTATTTTTTAACCACTCTTTGTGCTTATACGGTACACGATATGGCTGTTTCGCGTAAGGATTACCGGTCGTTAGAATTGAATGTTCATAAAACGGTATCAGTCCGATGTCATCTTCAGATGCGGAAAACACAACTTTGAAATTACATAGTAATTTGCATAATTTTTTCTTAAGTTCTAAGTCCGTAATATGATCCATATTTAATTTGTTTAAAATCTGTGATTTAGTTAGAGGGTATTTGTTATTTGAAGTTTTAATGCCGTTAACTTGGTTTCTTTTGGAATTTTCCCATCTATTTAAATCATTCTCTGATATAAGTTGGATTTGAACTAGATATGTTCCCTTTTTTATCGTAATTTTATCATTCTCATGGTTATTAGTTATCCAAATAAAACCTTCTCCTTTGTCGTACGATATAATCTGTTCTTCGCATAACAGATTTTCAGGAATTTCGTTCGACGGGATCGCAAGCCATATTTCGGATTTGCTATCCACTGGTTCAATCATCTGTGATATTTGTACTCTTTGCATCGTTTTTGGAGGGATTTTTGTTTTTCGTATCGCGAATCCATAATATTATTCTTTATTTTCGTTGTCTATTATATTTAGACTGGCACTATCCGCCAATAACATTGGCTGCGCCTCAACCGAATTGGGGTTCACTACTTCTTTCCATATTTCCACTATTTCCTTGATTTCGTTTGACCTATACTGTCGCATATCTCCTTTTTTAATTTTTATATATTCATCCATTTCGTAATTTAAATTTAATTCACTTGTCCAATATCTCTCAGAATAAGAAAGTGAATGTCTGGTTCTGCCACTTCCTCTTTGTAGCAAGATATGAGGTTCAAAAGATTGTGAAATTATACCGCCAGAATTTACTGTTACACCCTCTTCACAACCTCTTTTACAATTACTTAAAGTAGGGGAAAGGGTATTTGCCGGGAATACGAGCCTTTCGTTCGCTACGTCTAGTAATACCTTAATCGACCTTAAGAAATTAGCGCCTATGATGGATTCATAAGGAAAATTGTTACATATTATAAAGTTTGTCGGAAAAATTCTATTATCCCTCTTCACGTCTAGGCGAATTGAACCTCTTGCATCCAATTTATGCCCTGTTAAACTAGTTAAATTTGGATTATTAAAATTCTTCCAACGCCTAATATGCAAAGGCAACTTATTAAATACGCATGAGATTTTGATATTAACTGTTGCACCAGAGTCAATTAGAGCCTTAATGTGAATATTTGCCACAAAAAAATCATTAAATATAGTTAACTTATTATTACTGTCACTAAAGGACGGTACTACTATTGGGTTGGACCTATAAAATATTCTAGGCCACTTCTGGGTCCAATTTATTCTTCTGAGGGGCCTGACACGTTTCCCGGCGGATTTATTATATATTTCGGTCAGCTTGAAAAATTTGCGTTTCCCATCGGCAAATTTTTGGGATTTCTATATACCATTCTTGCCCTATACCAGCTTTGGCGAGTATTTGGGTTTTCGTATCGATAGTTAATGTGCCTAGTGGGGGGAGGACTGGGCAAATTCTGCTGTTACTCTTTGTGAAGTAATGATTGGCGCAATATTCCCTAGCTATAGCCTTGTGCACCACTGGCGCCAAAAAATTTTCACCCAAACAAATGGTTACCATAATTTTTCGTATTACCGACATCATTCTCAGGTGCCGTTATGTCTCTAATCCTAAAGCGGCACTCTTTCGCGATATGCCCAGGTCGATTATACTTATAACATCTTACAATTGTGGAACTGTTTCCATAATTGATTGGTTTAGTGGGCTGAAAACGTGCTGTTTTCTGCCTAGTGGGTTCTTGCATTCTATTTACTTGTGGCACTGGGAAATTATCTCTTGAAAAGAAATTTGGAGAAGTCTGACCTTCAAGGGAGGCTAGCCTTGCGGTCGATTCGCCTAGGCTATTTATTTTTGTTTTACTGTGATTTGCCACATTTGTATCAATTTTGATCATTCGTCCCACCCCCCGAACTGCGAGATCCAACGTTTGAATATTTTTGGATATTATCATTCTATATAAATTTGGGGGAAGCTCTTGCAAAAAGAGGTGTAGTTTGATTTTTTCATTCAATTCTCCTGAACCCTTTCCGAATTTTACTTCTACTGCAATTCGTATATTGTGTAAATATTCTCTCACGTTCTTTTTATTGTCAAAGCATACCGTTCAGTGTTTTAGTTTATTCGTTGAACTAGTTAGATAGATTTTGTTGTTTCTACATTTCTTGCGACCAACTTTTGCGCAATTAATAGTTCGCTTAATTCTTCTGAAATTTTTGCGTTTGAAATATTTAAACCAACTTCACAAAATTATGCACTCACAATACTTTTTCACTTAACCTTATTATCACTTCTTTCACTTTTTCACTTCTGAACCAATATTATCGTTGCCTGATTTTGAAAACGGACAATTCGTGGTCACAACTGATGCTAGTAAAAAAGTTAAGAAAAAGTTATATGCTATTCGAGCAGAACTTTAGGAATAGGCGAAAGTAGTCATTCTGCCACAAACCTAGAAGTATTATCTATAATCCACCATTTGAATAAACTTAGACATTATTTAATTGGTAGCAAATTTATACTACGCTCAGACCATAAAAGCTTGCAGTACTTGCGCACTTTTTAAAACCCCACGGGAATTCACGCTAGATGGATTATGAAAATCACAGACCTAGATTACGAATTTGAATACTTAAAAGGCAAACAAAATGCAGCTTGTGATTTCTAAAGTAGATTCCCAGACAATACGCCGTCTGATGCCGAACAAAACAAAATTAATGCTATCAATACTAAGAGTAAACGTAAATGTAAGAAAAACAAGGTTAAAGACACAGTAAAAGAAAATAGGGATAACCATTGTCCCCTGTCCTTGGAAAATAGAAAAAAAAATAAAAAAAAGGGTGAAATATGTTTAGCACTTATTATTTTGTGAATGATGATATTTTATCCGATAAATTCAAAGCTCTTAGAAAAGAAACAGATAACTTTTACTTTGTATTTGATGAAGAACTATCATGCAAAATTGTAACTGTTTAGGCAAATAGAAACCAAACTTCAATAATACCTGTATTAAAGCAAAACTTAATAATACCTGCCTTCGAATATTTTCATTCAGACATAGGTGGACACCTTGGAATTACCAAAACTTTTCATAAATTAAAACAATATTTCTATGTCCCGTCGGCGTTAACAAAACTCAAAGAATTTGTAAGTACATGCGAAGCGTGTCACTTAAGAAAAAAAACCCAAACTTATCCTAATCCTCCAATGAAAATTAGGATTGGGAAAATAAACCCTCTACTTCCAAAAGAGTAGAAATTTACGCAGGAAGGGCAGGTGATACCTAAAAACGCGAAGTGCCGCTTCTAAAAGGTCTAATGCGGAATCATCGGAAACCAGTTCCGAAGAGTCTGACGATGACTTAGATCATAATAAATAGGGAAATCAAAATCGACCTCAGCGCCGCGCATGCAAAAGAAACAAAATTAAAAGGTGAAGAATTTTTGAAAAAAGAATACAAGAAATTCGATCTTATATCAATAGCAAAACCTAAAATGAAAAAACCGCAATAAACAGAGGAAAAAGTAACAACGCAGTCAGGTAGAACGGTTAAAAAACCTGAGAGAAGGAAATACGCTTAGCCAATACAGAATTACGAAATTTTAATAGCTTGGCATCATAAAGGAATAATAATTTAATAACTCTTTGTCTAGGAACAAATTCTTATAGGTATAAAAATACTAAAGAAATTTTTTCAATGTATTTCCGTACATGTGTAGTATATCAAAAATAAATTCTCGTGCCGAAGGCACATGGCAAATAGTTTTACAAATAATAATATTACTAGAAACTAAAAAACTATTAGTATAAATATACGTAATTATAAACTGATCATTTCAGATCATGACGACGGAATCAAGGCCTATCCGAAAGGCGATAATCGATACCGAAAGAGGCCAAATTGTAGTAATGGTGATAATCGCTTTTTACCCCTTAGATTCTTAACACTATTAATAGATCGAAGGTGTAACCTACTAAACGGGGGAAATTTCCTTTAAATGTTGTATAAAAACTGCTGAAATTTTGATGGTATAAACCCTGAAACAAAATCCAGCAAACTAGAAGATACCACACGAGATTATAATGACACAAAGAAAATAGCACTAAACTTTTTGAAGAAGATGAAAATTTTGGATCCAAAGCGTTCCCCGGTTTTGATATTATTGTACGCGAACAAAAATGTTGTAATGCGTCGCACATACAATTAATTTTTAGAGTAGTAAAAGTCATAAATAATCCACTTTCTTTAGCTGAACGGCGTCACAAAGTAATTCGTGAAAATATGCGAAAGAAAGATATATCGAATGCGTTAAGAGGCCTAGATCTTCCGAATGATTTGTTGGTTTATTTGATGCATTTAGAGACAGATGAGAACAATGAAAATAACATAGTGTTTGAATTTAAGTTCCTCAGTACAAATGTGCCATGGTGGGAAGTTCATCGACTTAATACTATGTTAGCATTGTTAGAAACACGTAACGTATTACCGAGAGATACGTCAATATTAAAACTAAATACAGTTAACTATGGAAGAATTTTGAGACTATGAAGGCAAAACCCAAAGGAAGAACATGTGGAAACGACATAAATGCAGAAGTTAAACCCGGAACCCCATGAAAACGTCTAAGCCAAGAAAAAGGGGACACATTAGAAAACGAGTGGGTAGAGAGGTCTCCACTCGTCCTTGCTGTGTCTAGTTCCCTCATTGTAAGTGTCGCTTACGTAAAACCGTGTGGTTACGACACCGCAACATGCGTTTCTTAAACAGCACGGACGTGCGTGAACAATGAAGGCATGAAATATGTTGTAAACTGAAACCTCAAACTAAAGGATGTAGCGTAACTTATGTTTTACTGGTTTTTTTTAAATATAATGTAGAATTAATAAGTGTTGAGGAGAATTAAAATAAAGTGTGTGTAATAGCGTATACTAAGGAACATAAAAAGAGGACTTACTTAAAGTTAAAGGAAATAATCTCTTATATCGTCGTTATTCTATAACAACTTAGAAAAAATTCCTAAGGCATAGGTTTACCAATTAATATTCTATACATTTGAGAATAACATGACACTAACTTCGTTTTATTAAAGTACATATATGTGTAATAATATTATCGTATTCGTTTAATATTGTTTTTTAGCGTAAAATTCACCATAAATGTACCGAATCGTATTACCTATTATACAAATAACACACTCACAATAAAATGATATTTCTAACTCTACACTTTGATCCATGTTATAATTTGCTATATTGTTGTAACTTTAGTTCTCAAATGATAAATCCGTGTGGTGTCGATAATCTGTCATAGAGTACCACAGGGAAAACCGTATCGTTTCTACGAGAAAACATAGCGTATGATTGGTACAGTCACTAGCATATTTCATGTCATTTTGAAAAAAAGTTGGAGGGGGGGGGGGTTGATCAAAAGTGTTGGTGGGGGGCCTTAGAGGTTGGTGGTAGGATACCTTTGGAGGTTGAGGTCCGGGGTGGTTAGGGTCATTGATGATTGCGGTCCTTAATGTTCAAATCAATAATTGTCTCACTATTCCCATATTGTGTACTTGTTCATGCTAAAACATGTAAAAAAGTAGAAATAACATTATCATGTTAAAAAAAATAAACTTCAAAAAGTATAAAAATGGGGAGATATGCCCCAAAAGGTTAGGGGGAGGGAACCCCTTGTAGGTTTGAGAGAAGGGACCTTGGAGGTTATGGTCCTTGGTGGCTAGGATCATTGGTCTTTGCGGTCCTTTGTGTTCCAAACCAAAATCGTCTCACTAGTCCCATATTGTGTACTTGTTCATTCTAAGACATGTAAAAAAAAGTTGAAATAAAATAATAAAAAAAAAACTTAAAAAGAATAAAAAATGGGTGGGATGGGCCCCAAAAAGTTGGGAGAGGGAGCCCCTTGGAGGTTGGAGAAAGGGGACCTTGGAGGTTGAGGTCCTTGGTGGCTAGGGTTATTGGTGGTTGCGGTCCTTGACGTTCAAATCCATAATCGTCTCACTAATCCCATATTGTGTGCTCGTTCATTCTATGACATGTAAATGAAATTAAATTATCATGTTAAAAAAAAAAATGATTAACTTTTTATATTGACGACACTGCTTAAATGCTACTTGTGTACTATACAGAATACAATCGGGAAGTAAAGCTAGGTTGATTCTCAATGTCATCTTGATACCAATGGCTCTATTACTTTCAACAGCCAAAAACAATATTTTATATCTTCCACATCCCATATTGTGTACAAATCTATTATAGCGACCACATAGTTTCACCCCAAGTAAATCCTCTAAAATGTCGATTAATCTGTTTCGGTCAAATAATCCCCTAAAATGACTCAATCTGTATCCCCCAAATAATCCCCTAAAAGTAATTTCTGAATGTTCCTTTGTTTTGGCATCCCTGCATTGACACATTTAAAATTCCCAAGAAACGATTCCCGCGTTAAATATGTTTAATCTCCTTGTATCTCGTTTGAATTTCTGAAAATTATCTAGGGAGTCCTAGTTACACTATTAAGGTTTCGAAATAATAATTACTGAATTTATCGCTAAGCCTAAAGAAAATGAAGCTTTATTAAAATAGAATATCTATCTCTTTAGAGTCCCGCATAATTCCTAGAAATCAAGTGATGTCATTTCTAAGTCCCTGGATCAATAACATTGTCATGCTCGTATTCAGTGTACATGTTGCGTCACTACCTTCAGTATTCTATGTCCCTGATTGGCCTAGATAGAGGATGTGGTCTTGTACAGTTAGACTGATTATAGATGGCAGCAAGGTGAAATTTTCGATTTCGAAACAATTTTATTGAGCGTGATCATACAACAGTAATATATATTACACATATTCAGTTACCGGTATAACTTATTGTCCTCTATATACTTCACTATTGCATTTAAAGTACTTTGAAGTCTACTCACATGTGCTATATCAACTTTTGCAGCCGAAGCATAATTGATCCTCCAATTCTTCCTTATATTCACTACGTCGCTTCCCGTTAGTATTTCTAAGTCTTTGATTGGCCTAGACAGAGGATGTGGTCTTGTTTGTACAGGGATTGTAGGCCTCTGATTGGCTGTAATCTTGTTAGTTTAGTACCTCCTGAACCCTTTCTACTCTAGTTGCAGTTCTAGAGCTGTAGTTAGCTCATAAAGTTTAGGGGACGTCATCTATATTCGGATAGGTTTGCCTTGCCAAATTTATCCAATCCCCCATCCCTAGTCCCTCCCTTCTCCAGGAAAGTGAATACCTATGAAATCAGAAGAAAATGCTGAAAGAAGTTTGTTGAAGACCGTCTTTCCTCTTTGACCATTGATTCTTGTTTCAAAATTATTTGAACTTTGGTTTATTTTCTCTCTGGAAAAACTGTGGGAATGTGAGGTATGTAGGTCTTTTGTTTGAAGCACGACGAAAAAAACTTGGCATCACGTTAAAAACTAATGATTATTCTAAGCTAATAGGTAAGTTACGATTGTTTATTATCAAGGAATAAACCCGTATTCCAGATACTTTACGAAGCTGTAGAGATGCTGTTTGTATACATATCGAAAGAAATTATGAGAAGGAAATTTCTACGACATCATACATATTGAAAGAAGCTGTTTTTCTTAATGATTTCAAATAAATTTCAAAATTTCAAGATACCCTTCTGTCGTTGGCATTGTTTAAAGTTCAAAATAAAGAACTTTTATTAAAAGATTAAATTAACAGAATCATTTTTTTTTTTAAATGCCAAGTGACTATATTATAATAAATACTAACATAATAAAGCTAATAAAATAAAAACTAGTTATCAGGACTTTACTTATAGCCTTAAAATTAGTAAAGGGAGTCGCACACTTAACATGCAGCAAATAGAGAAAAAAAGATAGTAGTTACCAGAAGGATTATCGCTAGTTTAGTAAATAAATGATACTGGGACTACTGCTGAAAACTGAGGTGTACCAAGCAATCTGAGGGCAACACAGCTGCCTATGCTCCTTCTCTGTCATAGTCAAATCAAAGTATCATTCTTTGCGTCCTCACATGAAGTTCAGATTTTAGCTGGCCGAGGCTAATAAAAGCCAAATCTGCGGGGAGTATTTTCAATGCCTTATTCACTAAAGAAAAGTTTTGTAATGTAAAGTAAATCGTAAATGACGCAGAAGGCTTTAGACTTTTACAGTTAGGGAAGGATGCACTAGGCAGTTTCTTGTTAATAGTGACGTTTTGTTCGTTTCAAGTTTGATTTGATATTCAATATACGTTTTCCTAGTATTAAGATTTATTTATTCATTTATTAGTACCAATTTGTTTGCGGTGATTATTTATTTAATTTCTGTTTGTTTTGGGTTTCATTTATTCTTTAATTGTTACTTCTGCTATGTGGGTCGTTTTGAGTTTTATTTACTATAGGAATTTATTCCTGCTGGTCTTAAGTATAATATGGATCTTTGCTTTTCTTTGAAAACTTTTTTTGGTAATTTTTTTTAAATAATTTCTTTTTTTTATTTCCAAAGTTTCAAGTTTTCAACATTCCCCTTTTCAACTTCAATCTTGTTTAACATCAAAGTATCAAAACATCAAAAGGGATTTTTTTTTCAAAATCAAAATTTGACTCCTCCTCAACATTCTCTGAAAGTAGTCACAATTGCAGTCACAACTAGTCTCATTTTACAGCCGCTATAGCTAAAACAGTATAAGTGAAGTTTCAAGTTAATACGCTTGCCTGTTCCTAAGGTATTGCAGCTTCTCTTGATTTAGCTCAGCATAACCTCAACATTTACGAAATTTTGCTTCAACACCCTTAACCTTTTTTTACATATCAGAATAAAACACTCCCTTTTCCTAACTAATAAATCCTGCAGGTAAATCCTTGCCTCAAGCGCTTGGCTTCTTCACAGACTTGGCTATCAGACTTTGTGCCTATTTTAAATAAAAATTGCCTTTTAAGATATATATCGCTGTTTAAGATATAATCTAAAAGGACAAGAGGAAGGAGGTGGATGTCCTTCGTTCATTTTTCCACATGGCTTTAAAGTTTCAACTTAACACCCCTAGCCATTCCTTAGATATTATTGCTGTTTACATTCGAAAACCTTCCTGCATATTTTGTGCTTTGATTTTGTTGAGAACCCCCTTTAACATTTTCTAAAAATATTAACTTGATATTATTATCCTTTTTGGAGACTTGGGATCAAACTTGCCACCTATCCTCTATAACTAAGCTTGTATAATAAAAATGGACAACTTGTATAAGTTATAACACTTGTCCCAGAGGCTGTGAGGGCTAATTCATGCTAAGAGGTATAGTTATTTGACTATTTTGAACAAGATGGTTGTTTCAAAATTTTCATCAGATATTTCTCGTGAGAGGTTGGCTAGGAAGGAAATTGCAGGGGTACAGTTGCTCTGACGTCTTTTTAACATTTTCCTCAACATGCCTTGAAAGTTTAAACTTAATACCCTGAGCTTTCCTTGAGATATTGCAGATACACCTTTATGGTAATTAGGATGTAGATAGTATCTTTAGATTTAGTGTAACATGCCCTAAACGTTCACTGAAATTTCAACTTAATAGTATTAGCCCTTTCAAACATAACTAGAATAAAAAATTCCTCCCTTTTCCTAATGATAAATAACATACGTAAAAAAGTGCATATTGTTTAATGTTCAATCCTCGCCGTGAGGGCTGTGGGAGGCATTACATCCCTAGAAGTATAGGTACAAGACTTTTTAACAGTAGGAGGGACCTAATGACTCCAGGGGGACATAATTTATGTATGTTTTTTTGGTTTTTCTCACTGTGGATGTTTTTCCATATTTTCTCACTGTTGAATGATGTACACATAAGTCCAACAACAATTGCTGGATGTAGACATCTGTTTGTTGATAGTTGTTTGATGATTATGAGTGTTGGTCAATTTGTTTGTTCATTTCTTTGGATGTAGTCATAAGTTCAGCAACATTGCTGAATGTAGACTTCTGGCTATTGGATGGTTGTTTGATGATTATGAGTGTTGGTCAATTTATTTGTTGTTTTCTTGGAGGTAAACATAAGTTCAACAAAAATTGCTGGATTATCGATTCTAACGCGACAGGATCACGGGTCTCTCTCTAGGCCAATCAGGGGATGTTTCTAAATGTATTGATCGAGTCTAAGGGCACAGAATTGCAGTGAATATAAGGAAGTATTTATGCTATAGTTGTTATTACCGTTTGAATAGAATTCAAGGAGTGAGAACAGTTTGACTTTACTCATTAAGATATATTAGTAATAATGAGTGGAATGTTTACACTATTAGAAGTTGATAGTGTATTTGGTGGCAATGATACAAGAGCACCAAACATTGCGGTGGAAATCACGAGAGGATCAAGGCTTTATCTGGAATGGGATAAAGTATATGCAAGATATGTGTTATCATTGAGCAAACTTCAAATGGAGGATCAATTATGCTTCGCTGCAAAAGTTGATATAGCGCATGTGAATAGACTTCAAAGTGCTTTAAGTGCAATAGTAAAGCATATCGAGGACAACAAGCTAATTGTACATGTGTAATATTATTGTTGTAATTATACAATAAAATTGTTTCGAAATCGAAAATGTCCCTTCGTATTGTTAGAATGTTAGATTAAGTAGAATGATTCATGGACAGTCTAGAGTCAGCAGTGAGAGTGATGGGATTAAAAAATGAACAAGTTTGAGAAAGAGAGAATTAGATCGAATCTTGTGATTATGGAAAAACATTTGATTCTGGATAATGACTTTCTCGAGTTTGCTCTTCAACAAAAGATATTCTCACAGGGGACACTTGACAATATAATGAAAACTGATTCTCTCCCATTGGACTAATGTATGAAACTTTTACGATGTGACTCAAATGCTTATACTCAATTTATTGATATTTTAATTGGAACAAAGCAGAATAACATTGTTGATATACTTTTGAAAACATTGCCATAGATTCAATGTAGATGGCTCCCCCACTCGAAAGAGGTAGCGTCTACTCCTCTCGGATTCCCCCCTCTGAATTTATCGAAGAAGGATCAGTTTCGTTTTAGCTGTGAGAGAGTTGACATCGGAAACCAAAAAAATGTTCTATACATGTCCACTATGCATATATACGCTTGGCAGTTGGTCATCATGTGAGAATCATGCAATTATTGATGACTATAATGAAAAGTGCAAATTATACAATCCTTGTAAATTACATAGAGGCTATGTAGTACAAATTAAAGGCAGTAATTCCTGTCTTGAAGAGATCTCTGACCTCACCCTAGAGGACATCTTTGCTCCAACTGTCACTATGACAAATGTGATCAGTGGGAGACTACTTACCCCTGTTTGATTGGAAAGAACCTCAACCGTGATTTTATTTTATTTCTACGAGATAGGTATCGTCGTGGATTTAAATTATTTTGGGAGGAAGAATTTGGTCTACGATTCAACTGTTGGGGTAACAAGACAATTTGGTTTCTATGTCATCGCTGTGAAGACACTGCCTATTATGACTATAAACCTAGGGATTTTTATTTGGCAGTTACCGAATGTTATTCACCATTTAAAAACACTATGTGTGATATTGTTTCAAATAAAGTAATTGAAACACGTGAATTTTACAATATGAATGTAAATAGTATCATTGACTATACAAAGAGATATAACAAGAGTGAAGTTACATTATACTGTAGAAAATGTGACCCTGACTTTGCAGCCAATCAAGATCAATATACAGTGAATTCAAATGATCTACAAGCATTAGTGGTTCACGATAGTTGCCTATACCCTGAAGAAGAAGAAATCTAAAGTGAAGAATAAAGACATTGTTATTGTGTATATACATTTTAATAATAAACAGATTCACATACATTTTTTAAGCACTTTACTCGTAAGACACTAAAATCAATATTATACAGGTCTGAGAGGATATTTTCCACCATAATGTCGTTCAGGCGTGGACTGTCTTCAAAAATGTTGAGAAACTGCTTTTAAGTATAGCCGCAACATCTGAACACGAAATATAGTAGCGAATGGAAGCCACAGCTTTTAGTCGTCAGAACCTGCACTCTCTTCCAATTTTCAAGTTTTCCCACTGTTCTTAATATAGTTGCTGATGTGCGGAGTGTAGAAGGTATAGGGTAGGCTGAGAGGATAAAAAAATCCAATCGTCTTCATAGTTTCAAAGATGCACAACCAATGACCCGTCTGCACAAGCGACGGGCTGCTATTAACAATGATTAGGGTATTGTTGGCACTTTGAATTTTTCGAAGAAAGTCCAAGGGCAGACAATAGGATCTGTTTTTGGACATGTAGGGGTCCATATTTAATACATTGATTACTTGACGGGTGTTCATGGAGCCAGGTCTAGTGGAACACTGCCTTCAGGAGTGACTTCCCAATAGGTTTCCAATCGATTTAGTGAGATTATTGCGATACTCTCCGGTAATGGGTCGGCAAAATGTACACTCTAAACGTACACTCCCTGTTTGTACTATACTCATATCCTGGGTGCCAGACAAATCCAATACAATTATACCATGTGTTTTAGCGAACATTTCTTCGGTTTTTCCATTTTCAAATAGTTGTGAATCATGATCTAGGGTTAGCATGGTCAACTCATTCAATGTCCTATAGGATTTATCAAAAGATAGATTGTAGAGTGGGATTCCATTTACTTTACAGACAAGAGATGAAAGCCCAAACGTTTCAAATTTACATGGGCATCCAGTCCACGATCCTATTGCACTAGCGCTGTTTACAAATGCCAAGGCTAATTTTGACGGAATTTTGCCATTGATAAAGGATGAGTCTGTGAAGGTACGTGAGCCTGTGTCAATATGACTTTGATTGGTGATTGTATGAGGAACAAGTAGTTTCATGTTATTTCCACTGCCTCTCAGTTTTTCCGCTGCCAAAGCAACAGAACTCATAACCTGCTGATAGCATACATGTAGTATTTCCGAGGTGAGGGAGAGAGTTACATCGGGATTGGCAGCAAGTTCCTTTCGTAAAATGAAATTGGATGGAGCAAGCGTCAATTTTATATCCACTTAAATATTGGGTGGTAGCCATTGGGGTTATATTAAATATTTCGTGATATATTTTTCTAACTAGATGTAATTCCCTAGTTGTAGCATTTTTAAGTACGTCTGTACTATCAGTACTAGTACTATATTCATATCCTTTGGAGGTGCCTCTCAATTCCTTGTATGACTTGGATTTCATCAACATGAGCTGCATATAGCTTGTAAAATTTGAAAGATTGTTGCTTGTGCTCAACAATGTGCCATTGATGCAGACCCTAATTTGATGAAATAGATTAAGTCCCAAACAACTTCCATATGATATACTATCTACAAGAATTGGCAACATATTATTGGATTTCCGGAAGTTCATTCGTAAATCTATAAACGTCAAAGACATGTCCATAAATCAGTCTTCATGTGAATACATTTGAAAGTGAATATTATCAGAGAGGGGTTGTAGTGAATAAAATGGTTCATAGTGGCCATGTTTTACGCTTACATCAACATTTTCTGTATTGAATATATTTAAAGATGAAGAGACTGATGGATACTAGTCCTTTAGCAGTAGATCTGACATCTTAGGAAAAGAAATCTAGTTTCGATCTAACAATTCTCTTCCTGGGGCTTCTTCTTCTTCTACTGTTTACTGTGAGTGTCGTCTTTTTCCTTCTTTTCTTTGACAGGGGTGATGTTTTTCGTTTCTGACCTGAGTAGAGACTGATGAGTGATGCAATGTTTCTTGACCTTTTTAAACCCTTTCTATTTTAATGGGATTTCAATTGTTCGCCAAGGGTTCGCGCGCTGGACCTAAGATTTTCCTAAGCACTTTTTTTAAATCCTTGCCAGAGCTCCAATCGTATAGTTTAGAGGATGCAAAATCTGTTGCAGCCGGTACAATATTTTTTCTAGCCAAGGGTAGTGCAGAGCGAAACAGCTTAGCAAGCCAACTGCCAAGACCAAAGCCAGACATTGACGAGCGGCCTTTGTAATAGTCCATTCCATTGCCCAGTTGTCTTGGACCAAGAGTATTAACATAGCAGTCAATATCAGGACAAATAAATACCACTTTTCTATTCCACATCTTGTTGTTGAATGGGTCGAAAATGGCATGTATTCATAGCCAAACCTTTGACATTGCTAGGGGATCACCTAATTCAGTTCTTAGTGTTAACTGACAGAGTTTCAAATAGGAAGTGTTTACGGGGATATACTGAAGATTCTTTATATTGTAATGGTGAATGTGTTCTTGATTGGTTTTTCGTTCAAGAAATCGTAGGAGGGTAACATTACTTTTGCCAACCCAGGATGTTTCTTCAAATGAAGCGTAGAGAAATATACAAGTTTCCGTGGAGAAGGCAGGCATGTAGCCAGCAAAAAGGAAATTAGTGTTTTAGGCACTTTTACCATTGATTATATTGAGCTTAAAGCCAAGAAAATCTTTTAGATTATCATTGAGAATAACCTTTTCATCGGCAATGGGTGAACTAATGTGGATCTTGCCCTCCTCCTTTGAATACTTGAAATGAAAAGCTCCTTTTTTATGAGCGGAAATTCTTTTATTAATAGAACAACATAAATCATTCATACAGGTGAGTTCTTCATAGGGTAATTCAATATATGAATAATTCATCCAATTGATCTTTTGAATTTGTTCTTGATCACCTAAGGGTGGCAGCCAATCATAGGGTCTAATTTTTATATCATATTTGCAATCTCTTCTCGGGATGTCATATGTATTTTTGAGAATACAGTCGACAAGAGCCACTTCATACGAGCTGTCTAATTTGATGGTGGGAGAGAGTCTCGTACAAAAATCACTTGTTCTATTCAAATCATTGTAGAGAGGATCAGAGACATTGGACATGAAAGTTACATAGAAATCATTGGGTATTGTTAATGTCTTCAACACTGACCCAAGAATCAAAATCAGAGTTGTATCCTAACCAGCGAACAAGCAACTGTCTCTTACCCCTGCGAGTACGTCCCTTTAATATCTTTTCAGTTTGATAAATTTCACTAATGTTTCTTACTTTTTGTAGTTCATATTCATAAAAACAACCGAGAAACTCATCATCTTTGGTGTCTCGCAGTTGATATGTTGTGGGTGTAGTGTCTAGTATTTTGTACACTTTAAAAAGTTCAGTGCTCCATTCACTGACCCAAGAATCAAAATCAGAGTTGTATCCTAACCAGCGAACAAGCAACTGTCTCTTACCCCTGCGAGTACGTCCCTTTAATATCTTTTCAGTTTGATAAATTTCACTAATGTTTCTTACTTTTTGTAGTTCATATTCATAAAAACAGCCGAGAAACTCATCATCTTTGGTGTCTCGCAGTCGATATGTCGTGGGTGTAGTGTCTAGGATTTTGGACACTTTAAAAAGTTCAGTGCTCCATGAATAATTCCCTTTTTCGAAAATATTGGTGGTTCGATTAATTCGAACAGTATCACCAACATTGAATTTCTTCTTTTTCTTCTCATTACCAATACCATTCGAATATTGTTTAAGAAAAGCATCAAATGTATTTTCACTGCAGTAAGCGTCCTGAGGGATAGCATTCGAAGGAGATAAATGTGGTCGTTTGTTGTATGTTTGTATGAATTTACCTAAATTATGAATAAAAGCAGAAGTATATTTCAGCATGCAATGTGTTGAAATTAATTAACGAATCGTTACTATCAATCGTTCAGCCAATGCAGCCTTTATCAGGCTAAGACTATGGTAGAGCGATGTATTGTATTTCAATAGAACCTTTTGTACATGAGGATTAACAAAGTCACTACCTCGATCCGGTTGAATTTTTCTATAGCAATCCTGTTCAAGAATACTTTCTAAAGCATGAGCAACATCAACACCTCTCTTTGATTGCAATGGAATGGCATAGGCATAGCGACTAGAGAAACTTATTCCTACTAGAATATATTTGTAGGGGGTATTGTGACATCGTTGAATCGCGTCTAAAGTTAAAAGAACAGTTTGAATTATATGCAGAGGGACAAAGGCCTTAGTTTGTCGATATTGTTTGCCACGAACTCTACGATTCCCGATGCAGTGTGTAACTCGGTTCATGTTCTAGATACTCTTTTGGTTTTTTAAATGTGCTGTCATCTATGTTAGCGGCAACTTTAGAAAGCGTTGTGGGGGAACTTAGACTTCCTGCTTCACCAATATTTTCAAAGACATGTTTTAAAACTTCATTCATTTTGAACGCAAACACGTAGTGTAATGTCCACTCCCCTTTTGCACACTGGAGGGTGAATCAATCTGTCGTCACTTTTGTCTAGCAGCCACCGTTGTTGGTGTTATAAAATCATTGCTGCTGCTGCTAGTATTTTCCAATATTGAATCTTCTTCTTTTTTAAATGGTGTTGGCATTGTTGGAGGCCTATATTCTCTTAGTTTTCTTTAGAATTTGCTTATTGCCAATAAGACTTTTTGGGAAGTTTGATGCATTTAGAAAGGTGTATAGATTATTGTCAAATAATAAAAATCCTTTACGATTTGTCACCATATCCCTAATTAAATCAACTAGGTAATAAATTTTTCCCTGAATTATAATTTGTTTCCCTGTGCTATCAGTTTAAACTTGATGATCACCACCACCATTTTCCAACATGAGATATGTTAATACTCTTTTACATTGTTCTCGATAGGTCACTGGCAATAGGTTTCCAATTGTTGTCACTATGGAATTCGATTCCTTCTCCTTTGATTGCACTGGTGCAGAATCTTGAGGAGATGTTTCTTGTTTAGGAGGATCTGTGACGGTGACGGTGACGACGGGTCTCTCACGATAAGGTCTATGTTTGTCCACACGACGCAATGCATCTTGAAGTAAAACTAGAAATTTAAAATAGGCAAAATTTTCTTCATTAATGAATTTGCTTAGATTGTCTTCAAAATGTTCCACGTGTGAGAGGACAAGTTCAAATGACATCCATTTATAGGGTTTAGCCATCTAGAGAAAACTATTTACAAGTCCTGCAATTATTGGTAGTAAGAGTGTAAAAAAGCTAATACCCGCTTGAAGGAGACGTTTTCTTTAAAAAAAATTTCCTTTGTTTTTGCAAGCCAAGGCACGTACAGTGGAACGATGTTGCTTTATCTGTTGTCTAACACATTCTGACAAGTGTACATTACCCTCAGTTAAATTTAAACAAAGTTCAGATATTACATTATTGAAATCATTGTCATCGACAAGTTTTAGTATGGCCATCCTGAGTGGGGGTTTTGAAGTACCTTATATGAAAGATATATGTCGTTGTTTATGCACAGTCTTCAATGTGACAATGGTAAGTACTAGGCTTTTCTACTGTACACCGGAAAACGTAGTGTGGTTTCTTTGTCAATTATATCAGTGACTGAAAGTCGGTCCTCGGGCTTGTTCTGATTAAGATCTAGTAAAATGTATCCGTAGGGCTTATTTGTTGCCTGACTGTACACTGACAACAGAAATTTTGCAGCGCCTGGATATATTTGCTTATTGAGAGTTATTAGCGAGCTAGAATCACGAACAACTCTGTAGATAATATAGATGGTGTAATTCAAAGCAAGGGTTCTCATACATTTGCTCTGATGAAACAGATTGTGTAGAACTAGGGTTATGGAAATGTGTTCATGATGAGAGTGAACGGTAAACAGCTGTAGCATTTCCTGTGAGAACTGTTCAATTGATTCAGCCAAATCATCAATAATCAGCCATGAGTTTGGTTCAGTACTATTGAAAACATCAAGTCCCCGTATGTATTGTATTGGTATGGATGTGGCAATAGCTTTTATTTGATCGAAGGATTCCTGCCAAATACTATAGCAATAATAAATTTTCTTTCTTTTTACAAGCATCATTTTATTACAATTTTTAAATATTTTAGCTAAAAGTGTCGTTTTGCCTAACATTGACCGGCCCAACGTAAACGACTGGAATGGTGTTTTAAATTGATACATACTGCTGCTTCTGTTGACAACAGTCGGACTACAACTAACTGCAAACCATACTTGTCAAATGAATAAATAATAATAATGTTCCCATAGATCTATCTAGTACAAGAACAAGAAAAAACAATATTTCTTTCATTTATTAACATCAACACTTGTACAGCATGAATAGCACACTCACTATTTGTTCAACAAGAACAATAGCATTTATTAACATCAACAACTTAAAATACAACATGAATAGTACACATACATTTCGTACAGCACGAATAGCAGTAGCACTCACTATTTCCTCAACAACACTTTTTGTATAGCACTATTTTTCATTTATTTTCTTAAAAACACTTTTTGTACATCAAGAACACAAACAGCTTAAAATACAACAAGAATAGTACACACACATTTTTGTACAACAGCACGAATAGCAATAGCGCTTTTTGTAAAACAATAAAATTTTTCACATAAAAAAAAACAACTTAAAAAACAATAGCACAGTTGAAAAAATTTCAACGAATTTAAAAAATGAGAATCACGCCGGAAGCCGCGGGCAGAAGGGCGGCCGCAAGCGGGAGCCGCGGACCGAAAGCCAGCCACGGGCGGTACCCCCCACCTCCTGGGATCGCGTGGAAACTCTGTATACAATAGCCGTTGCTGCTGCAGGTTAGGTTAGGTCAGGTTAGGTTGTAGCATTTAAGTTAATTTATCATGTTAGGTGAGGTTTTACTATTTGAGTATTTAAGTTAATTTATGGATCTGCTGTCTCCATAGAAAAAAAATGTGGACCACAGTTTGCTTTAAGAGTGAGTTTAGGTTGGGTTAGGTCCGGTTAATTTATCCAGACCGAGTTGTTTGCGATAGTCTACACATTCAACCCAGTCTGAAATTCGATAGTGGCCGGGGGGGTGTACATTTACACCATTCTCGAGCACAAAGACTTTGTCGGATATTCACGACATGGCATTATTTTCAACTCTAAGAGTATAATTTTTATACTACAGAGAGCGAATTGCAAGCATTTGTGCTCTCGGCACTAGACTACTTTCTACACAGTTTCTGTAGACACTCATGTTGAAATTGTTTTTTACAAAATGTGTAGGCACCCCTTTATACGCCTGTTTTTATCTTTGTCGTAGGTTTATACACAATAAACTTTAGGACCGGGGAACACCCCATTGGATATTAAATCGCTCCCCGTCTCTGATTTTAACATTAATAGCTGATTGGGAGCTCGACGTTTCACAAACTCGGATTAAGGGGATGCATTCCAGTTAGTAAAGTCCATCCACGAGCTGATGTGTTCCCCATTTTTTAAATCATTTAATAAATCCCCGGTTTTAACTTTTAATAGCAGATCATCTGTATCCCCATAATAAACTTGAACCCCCCCCCCTCCTTTGGCAATTGTACCTTGCACAAATTGTAAAAAAAACGAAAACATGATCTTTTTGGAAATTTCCAGTACTGAACTACCTCCCGCTATATTCTTGTTCAGCACAACATTTCTATTTTTCCTGTGTAGAAGAACCATGTTTGCCTCTAAAATCGTGAATGTTGTAAAATTAGGGTCGGCTATAATTCGTGCACATTCTTGGGGGTCAGTCACAACGTTACAACGGGATCTGTTTTGTACACTTTCACACATTTTGCCAAACGCAGAATTTAAAATGATCTTGTACATTTCCTTTTCTACTTTATTTTTTTCCTGAGCGTGTTTATCGACAAAGGTGTCGATAAACGTCTTCAAATAGGGTTTTTGACTCAATTGCAGGACCCTATGTATTTTTGTGATCTTGAAACCATTGTTCACCATCCAGCGCAAGAGCACATGATGAACAACGGTATTCTGTTTAAGGTCTAAATCTGCGATCAGTTTCTGCTTGGAGGGGGTCCAGTGCATCCCCGTATCATCAACCAATGATCGATTGTATGGGCTCAGCGAGTCCTTGGTCACTGGTCAATTGATGTAGGGGAATACAAAATCTTTGGCAGAATCATGAAGATCCAATGGAATGTGCCCGTCAATTTCGAAGAACCATCCTTGTGGCCCATTGTCCTCGACGGTGTGAATGTCGGGGATATCACAAAGATTCTCAAGCCATTTATAGTTTCCACACGGCAAAGAGTAATGACACATTGCCGAGGGGTATAATGAGTTTATGTCAAGGAAAACTGTATTGGACTTTACACCAGTGTCTTGTCAGCTTAGATCTGTTGTTAAAACGCGATCTCCGTGAAAAACATACCCCCCCCTCATTGATCTTTCTACAAAAAGGTGTTGATTCACATCTGTGATCAACCCTATTTCTTGCCTACTAATTTTTAAAATCAAGTCCATCACCAAATGTGGTGTGGAAAAATAATAGCCTAAATCTAATCCAAACTCTGAATAAATTTGGTCTATGTTTTTACAGACAATATCTAACAGAGTTAAAACGTCTCTGGCCAAGTACAGTCTACAATAATCCCACCCATTTTTACAATTACCCTTATCCCAGACCCTTTTGGCAAATTCATATTCCTCGGCAGTGCATTCCATGTTGGTTAGTGAATTATAGAAAGCTTCAATTGGAGGTAGTTTCTCCTCGCTTAACAGAGCACCAGAACAGTAATAGTCATTTGCATATATGCCCTTACAGGTCAGTAGATCACACATTTCACTGTCTGGAAAGCGCTGTTTAAGCAAAGAAAAACTATCAAAATTGTCGCTTTTCTGCACTTGAATCAATTGACTCAAAGCCTTGGGGAAGAAACTAAAAGTCTAAAAACTGATTTTATTCCAGCACGTATGCCCTTTATTCACTACCTTCTATTTCAACTCGAGAAGCACCAGCTTCTCGGCTGATTTGGGGATAATATTGTAGGTAAATGAATTGTTTACCCATGGACTATCTACTCCCCCTCCCTCCCTGTGCATACGTGCCAAAAACGGTAAAATAAATTTTAAATCATAATTTGAATTGTGAATGAAAACCGGTATAAAAAACTGCTGGCTTACAATGACATTGATGCGCAAGATTGATGTGCTACACCTCGAAAATTACTACCCCCTGATGATATTTCCTGCCACAAGTGGTTGTGGTCTCTGACTTTCCCCTTCCCCTTGATTTTACCCCCTAGTCCCTTTCCCCTTAGTCCCCTCTTCAAATTCCTCCTTACAAACCCCGCATATTTTTTGATTTTTAATCACTAGACGATCCTCTTTGGACAACAACATTGGGTAAAGTGTATTTCTCAAACGAAAAATAGCTCTATTTGCAGTGACAATTAATTTGGTCAGTGCCTTGATCATGAACTCATTCTCATCCAACGTCTCGACTATTTCTAACAACTGCATTGTGTTAGAGTTGTCTCTTTGTGCGTGGGCATAGGAAACCACTATGGCTTGATGTTCTTTGATTCGATTCGGAAATCGATGATCGTTCACATCCACTAGCTTAGCTTCACAATCCAAAGAGATTTTATTGATTTGGAGGAGGGTATTTTGAAAATTTTTAAATCTTAAAATGGCTATATCACCCGGAACTGTTTCCACTGACTGATAGCTGTGTTGTCTACAATGTTTTATATGAATCTCTAGTTTTAAATCACTGAAATCGGGACAGGCATGTTGGACAGTAGAAACATACCCCCATTTGTCATACCCCCTTCCAGAACTCTACTGATGTCTATAATTGGGCTAAACGGGCCAATCGCCTTGGGTTCACTAGGTGGTGTATACAACAACCAAACCCAGTGTTTCACCAATTCAATTGACGGGCCCCTTACTGGGAACAACACCCCATTTTTCTTAGAACGTGCCCCATCCTCAAATTCAGTTTCCTACTGGATCACAGTAACACCGATATTTAAATGGGCATTAGCCCTTTCATAAATATCAATGTATCTTAGCGTTACTGGGAATTTTTCCTCTAAACAAGTGAAATCTACAGGACGAAAATCAGACCCCACCTTCCCATGTACAGCCCAGTATTCTAAATTTGTCTTTGTAGCGTCATCTTTCAAAGGTCGGAAAGCTGACATGAGGAAAGCGTACATGAAACATGTTTGACCTGTTTCAAAACAGATTCGTTGAACGCCCTTGCAACCCTCTAAAGGATTATATTTTAAAACAATTGTCCTGTCCCTATTCCCCCCTCTTAAAATAAAATATTTTTTAAATTTACAAATATTTACGCTTAAATTTTCAATAAATAAAACCATAGACCCACTCCCATTCTCATCATAATTTTCGAGATGCGTAATAATGTGGTTTATCCACTGCATAAAAACTGTTTCATAATTTTCCAAATGTGGATAGACCACTAGCATCTCGGTATGTACATAATGGTCGTACCCTTCGCTTTGGCCCTCATTTAAATAAAATACCTTTTAAACAATTGAAACGTTAATAGACTCCCTATCCCCCCCCACCACTACCGCGGGGTGTCCATGGGTGCCCACATTTTTCCTCCATATCCCTGTACCCTATCTATAGGGTCAAATATACAATCCCCTCCCCCCCATAAGCGAATTGAAGGGCGTCCCAAAGGTTGCGGTGTAGACGACTACTGTATTTAGTATTGAATTTGATTGGTAGAATTCTGGTAATGTTGTAAATTGTGTATTGTTGCCCTCCCCCTCTGGTATATTATCTCCCCCTCCAGCCGCACTTTGTTCAACAATAGGGCTGTGAGAATTTATCGAAGTCATTTCATTTGTTTAAAGTGGAACTATGTTCATGTAATCTGAGGGGGAAGGGTTCTCAGTTAATTCATTGGTAATGTTGTCTAAAATTTGTAATGTATTTGGACTTAGCAATGCTAAGTCCCCCTCTGAACTAGGTACATTACCTTGCTCAAATGTGCTAGGTTCTACATCGAAATAATTAGTTAGAAAATTATCATCATTATTAAAAGGTATTTCAATGAAGTTACCGATATCATGCCTCTCATTGATATGTGATGCTTCCTGTATGGCATGAAACTCCATAGAAACGTCAATGAGTTCTTCTTCTTCAACTGATGAGGGGGGAGATGGAGAATATGGAACCAATACAATCTATAAAAGGAAATAGCTTATTTTCAAAGTGTCTAAATCACCCTGTTTTTAAAATTGAATTATTATTTACATGTGCTTAAAAACACGCTTAGTGGTAGTAGTAGTAGTGGCATTTGATTAATTCACTACTCTAACTACTTTATATATCCTGAAAGTTTCAATTTAAACCTTAATATAAGATATTTACAATATAAAAAATGACATAGTATGTTTTGACTTTGTTCAAGCACCCCCCCCCCCAAAAAAAATCAAAATAAGACTCATTATCTGATTTGTAAAAAAACATGATTTGAAATGGATAGCCATCTCCTGTCATGATACACAACTCATTCCTTTAGAAAGTTGTTTTTATAATACTTGTAGAAGCAAGGTGAACCTTTTCGTTAATAAAGCAGTTTATATCGCAATGGATTTTGCTACTTACTATGACCTCAACATAGTGCCTTTTTTGACTTCACTAACCTAATTTAGCAGGGTGAGTGCATGCACTTGACATGATTCAAATGGAGAACATTATATTTCCTTTGGGAGAAAAAAACCTTTAACAAAAAATGTCTTTTAATATCTCTGACACGCTTTTACAGTGTTGAAAAATGGCGAAAAGAAAGACCTAAAAAAGTTGGAAGAAATGGTTAGATATTTCTATAGCCAGGTAGAAACTAGAGGCAAAATGCTTACATCTCCAAATTCCAGCTGCACTTGAGTGCCGGATGGTCCTGGGAACGCCTGTCGGAGGATGGACGGGGCGGTGACATCACGCTCTTGAGTAACTGGGCCAGCAGTATTAGTGGGATATGCAGATGCGGCGTCGGCGGCGATGTCACTGGCTTGGAGGGTTGGAGCAGTGGGTGTCAGCATTGTGTGAGCAAGCATCCACTCTCTTTTCAATTTTTGGCCAGGCTGTATTGGTGCCGGCGCAGATGGAACTTGGGCAGGCAGCACAGAGCTAGAGGGTCTCGGCCAGTGGTCATATTGTACAACTGTCGCCTTCTTATGGGTTTTATCGTTACCCCTTGCTCTATTGACAGAACGTGGTATATGGAATTTGTCGTACTAATCATTAAAAAAAAAGACCACTTATTTAAAAAATAACGACTCCCTTTTTACAGAAGAAAAATTAGTACCCCCCCGCCCTTCAACAGAATTTATTGTCAGCCATAATTTTTTCTAGAAAGCATTTGCCATTGTGCCCTCCCCCCTTTTCAGCAAAGCAAAAAGTAAAATTTGTGAGGAATATATACCGTGACAGTCAGAAATGCTCCTATTTTTACCATTTAGAGAAAAAATTAAATACACTCCGTGTTGGAAATAAACCCGAAAAGCATTGAAATCCTATTTTTACCATTTAGAAAAAAATTAAAAACATTCCTAGAGACGCAATGCATGTATTTGCACATTATTCTTCTAGGGTCAAAGGTTTAGATCATTTAAAAGGACCTGGGCTTCAATGAACCTTCTCATGGTAGGTATGTCTTTTTCTTAACCCCCTCCTCCCTCCCCCATATAGACACTGAGTACTCAAAATGGAAGCAATTAAATTTCCTATATGAAACTATTTATCGTAAAACCCCCTTGCAATTCATAAGATTTACTGTATCGCTAATTCCACTGGAAAAAGAAATCTTTCTGTGAAATCACCGTAATGCTTAATTCCCTGGTTTCCTACATACCGGATGAGCGTTGACAAGATTCGATATTTACCCCTATTTAAATCTTTACGGAATTGATAAAAGTCATGTTCGCAGCTTAAGGGAATCGGCATATTAATAGCTAAGGGTTGACAGAAGTCAGTTGTCACTTTAAGCTAGGATATAGAAAGCACAAATTGTATAAATTTAAAGAAAAAGAGAGTTATTTCGAACGAAAGAATTAAAATCGTTAACAGTTGGGTGGAGTTTACATGGTGAAAAAGAGCGTATTTTACGCTTTCTAACGACTATAAATATCGTATAGTTGAGATTTTTTTTGGGGGGGGATATACGTGAATTTGAATATGTTGGAAGTAGGTAAGTATGACGGCACTAGACCCTTAAGGTCCAAACCGGCGGTGTTGATCTCCGTTTCGTGGCCCTCAGCCAGGAAGTGTACTGGGGGCCAGCCATCCTGTGCTTTTACCTGGGATTGCAAATAATAACACAGAAAGGGGATGGCGGCCCTCCTGCCACTTTTCAACATCCCCTTCAGAATGTTCTGAAAGTTTCATCTTAACACCTTTTGTTGCTCTTAAAATATTGTAAATCCTCGTTTTGATGAACGGGATGCACTTAGTGAATCAATTATTTCCCCTTATCCTAATGAAAAATCCTTCTTATCAACAATGGGCAAATTGTATAATTTGCAATCCTTGCCAGGGGCTATAGAGGCATGGCATTCCTATAAATATAGTAATTTGACCTTTTGACTGGTTTGAACAAAATGACAATTCCACGATTTCGATCAGTGTTGAGTAGAGGGGGACTTGGCAATCACAATACACACAGTGCTTTTTAATTTAATCGTAAGACATCATTTGGTTTTGAACCATAATGGGCAAATCGCATAATCGTGGGGGGTTGACCTACGCAATAGCTCTAGAGATACGGTTACAAGACCGTTCAGCTATGCTGAACAAAATTTCTATATTAAATTTTGATTTGAAGTGTTTGGAAAACTATGAGCTAAAGAGGAGGGCTGATTGCCCTCTAATCACTGTTGACTCTTAAAAAGGGTGTTAGAACTTTGAATTTCCAATCAAATTAGAGCCTTTAAAATAGCAATGATATTACTAGCTATGATAGAGTAGTGCTACTTATGATATTCCTTCTATCATCTTTTAATACCTGCATCTGTATTAGGTTTTTTCGTTTAATTGAAACTCCCCCCAAATGTTTCAACTTAATACCTTTAGTGTCATTTGTTAAAGTAACCGTAGAGGCAGTATCAAATATATACACATAGCGTCTTTCGGCTAGTTCAAAATCTGTCAGAACTTAGGCTGAACGGTCTAAATTGATAATTCAAGCCGATATTTTAATATTGCTTTATCACATTAATGACAATCTACATGAGTATAGTTCATTCTGATTTAGTTCAATATCCGCCAAATTATCTATTGAAAGTTTCACCTTAGCCCATTCCATAAAAACCTTATATGCCCTCTTGAAATAGGTTACAACCCTAAACCCAGGGCGGTGGGGAGTTGTCTCAACCCTAAAGGCATTATTATATGTTCTTTGGACTATTTTGACCAAAATCGCTATCTCATAAAATCCATTTCAATCAAATCCATTTGGTGAAAAGAGGGGTTGTAGGGGAGGGGGCTCTAAATGCTCTCCATCACTTTTGAACTTTTGAAGCATCACTTTTTGAAAAGGAACTAGAACTTCTAATTTTCAACCAAATGAGCCTCTTCTGAAGTTAAACAACCATCCTTTTCATAAAAACCTTAAATACCCCGCGGTATTACAACCCTTGCCCATAGGCCCTGAAGTTTTCTATCAACCCCAAAAGCCTTTTTATATGATCTTTGGACAATTTTGAATAAAATTACTGTCTCAAAATTTCTATTGGGGTGTTTTCCTCAAAGACATAATTTCCGGACCCTTCAACTACAATGAATAAAATGCTATCTCCAAATTTTGATGTAATGTCTTTGTGAAGATAATGACTGGGGGGGGGGGGGGGGGGCCGGTTACTCTCAAATCCCTTTTGACTCTTAAAAACGGCACTAAAATGTCTAATTTCAAATTAAATGGGATCCATCTGAAGGTTATACGACCACCCATTCCATAAAAGTATTATAAGGCCCCAGGGCATGACTTACAACCCTATCCCCAGGGTAATGGGAGGGGTTGTGTCAATCCTATCCCCAGGGTAATGGGAGGGGTTGTGTCAACCCTAGAGGCATTGTTATATGTTCTTTAGACTTATTTCAGCAAAATCGCTATCTTAAAATTTTGATCAGATTCGTTTGGTGAAGAGAAGTAGTCTGGGGGACGAGGGCTAGCTGCCCTCCATCATATTAGACTCTTAATAGGGAACTAGAATCTCCAACTTTCAACCAAATGAGCCTCCTCTAAAGATTATACAAACATCCCTTTCGTGAAAACCTTAAATACCCCTAGGACATAGCTTACAACCCTTGCTTCCTAGCTCTGGGGGTTTGTTTCAACCTCAAAACCTTGTTATAGGATATCTTGACTATTTTGAATAATATTACTATCTCAAAATTTCAATTGGATACATTTCGGGACATTACTACGTATGTGTGGCGGGGGAGGGGTATTTGCCTTCCGATCAGTGACTCTTAAAAAGGGCACTAGAGCTTCTGATTACCAGTCCAATGAGCCCCTTCAGAAGTTTATATGACTCCCATCCCTTTCGATAATTAAAACGGGCATTATTCCTCTCAATTTCCAGTCGAATGAGCCGTTTTTGAAGTTTCTACGACAATACTTTCTATAAAACCTTATATATCCCCCGGGTATAACTTAAAACCCTTGTTCTGAGGGCCGGGGAGGGATTGTAATACTCATGAATAAATTTCAACACCAGAAACCTCCGGTGACCAACAGCGGGAGCTCTAAAGCGTGATGGGAAGTGTTTGGTGAACTGGGGGGCCTGAGGGGGGGGACATGTTCCGACTTATCACCTTCGACTAATAAAAAGGGTACTAGTCATTTAATTTTTAATTGAATGAGCCCTTTTTGATTTTCTACTACAACACTTTCTATAAAAACCTTACACCTCCCAAGGCATAACTTAAAACCTTTACCCTGATGGCTGCGGGGGGATCTTCCTCAAAGACATAATTTCCGAACTTTTTAACTACGTTGAACAAAATCGTAATATCAAAATTTTGATCGAAAGTGTTTTGGGATATGATGGGCGTGGGAAAAGGGGTATTTGCCCTCCGATCATTTTCAACCATTAAAAAGGGCAATAGCCCTCTCAATTTCCAACTGAATGAGCCCTTTTTGAAGTTTCTAGGACAAAGATTTCATTACATAGCTTATATGCCCCCAGGGCACAACTAACAACAATTTCCCTGAGGGCTGTTGGGTGTTGTCAGTAGTATGCGTCGTCTGGATTCTGAGCCTTTATGTTCCTTCCTATGCTATTCTGGTCCTTTACGTTCCTTCCTATCTTATTCTGGTCCTTTATGTTCCTTCCTATGCTATTCTGGTCCTTTATGTTCCTTCCTATGCTATTCTGGTCCTTTATGTTCCTTCCTATGCTATTCTGGTCCTTTACGTTCCTTCCTATGTCATTTGGGGCCTTCCTATGCTGTTTTCAAAGAGATTCAGAGCTCCCTCACATAATGGAAGTTGAGGGTCGATAAAGTGAAATTATGTCACTATTCTAGTTTCTCTAAACCAGTATTGCCTATAACTTAATTTACGTAGACAATGAACGATATTAATTAATGTTTTGAATAATAGGAATGTGAATGATTCTAATTAGTGATTGGATTGTATGAAGGTGGAGAAAAAAAAAGGATTATGAAATTATGTCACTATTATAGTTTTTCTAAACCAGTATTGTCTATAACTTAATTTACGTAGACAATGAACAATATTAATTATAGTTTTGAATAATAGGAGTGTGAATGATTATAATTAGTGATTGGATTGTATGAAGGTGGAGAAAAAAAAAGGATTATGAAATTATGTCACTATTCTAGTTTTTCTAAACCAGTATTGCCTATAACTTAATTTACGTAGACAATGAACGATATTAATTAATGTTTTGAATAATAGGAGTGTGAATGATTCTAATTAGTGATTGGATTGTATCAGTGGAGAAAAAAAGGATTAAACTGATTAGCAGTTAAGGTAACCCCGAAGGAGTTGTTAACTTAGGTAATTTGTTATAAATTTGAAACATCATCAGTCTATGAAAAATGCCTAACGACGAATCGGAAATGTTTGATTAGCCTTTGCAAAAAAAAGGGGTATTGGGATTTGTAATTTGGAGGAGATGGAGTGATTCTGAACTGTATAATACACAAGGGATGTTTTGGAGAGTATTGTCAATTTAAAATAGTTTAGAAATAAAAAAAAAATTAACAAGAAATGGCTGAAAAGTGTTTTGAGGGAGATGGCTTGCATGGAGGGTTGAGTTGCACGAGGGTTCAGTTAAAGGGGGTAAAGTGACACGGGGGGTTAGGTAACTTGGGGTGAGGCTCACGAGGATTCAGGAGCACGAATATTCACTAGCACCGTGGTTCAGTTGTACAGAGTTTCTGTTGGACAGGGGGTCAGTTACAAGGGGTGTTCAGTTACACGAGGGTTCAGTTAAAGGGGGTATAGTTACACGGGGGATTGGTTAAATTGGGTCGAGTTGCACGAGGGTTCAGTAGCACGAGGGTTCAGTAGCACGGGGGTTCAGTTGTACAGGGTTTCGGTTATACAGGGGTTCAGTTACATGGAGGGTTCAGTTGCACGAGGGTTGAGTTAAATGGGGCTTGAGTTCCACGAGAGTCAACTATAAATAAGGCTTTTGCGTCTTTCTGAACTTTCTGTGAGAGGCGGGGGTAAGTATTTAGTTTAAATAATTCTAAGATGAATTGAGTTTTTCTTTCATTGAAATGCAAGAGTTGGAATATTTCAGTAGTGCTTTGTCGTGGTTTAGCTTGTCACAGTTACATTCTCTTGATCTTTCAAAGTTCACTTTGGTTTTATTTCATTGAAATGCAAGAATTAGAATATTTCAGTAGTGTTCTGTCGTGGTTTACCTTGATTTTTAAAAGTTCATTTCGAATTTCTTTCATTGAAATGCAAGAGTTGGAATATTTCAGTAATGTTTTGTAGTGTTTTACCTTGTCACAGTTACATTCTCTTGATCTTTTAAAGTTCACTTTGGTTTTATTTCATTGAAATGTAAGAGTTGGAATATTTCAGTAGTGTTCTTGCCTGATTCCATGTGGCTTTTCTTTACTTAGTGCCCGTTAAAAACGAAATTTTTGTGTTAAATAAGTAGTTTCAGTATCTTTCAAAAGAGCTTTAAGGGGTTTGAGAGACTCAGTTTCATGATTACATGTGGTTTTTCTTTACCTGGTGCCCGTTAAAAAAGAAATTTTTGTGTTAAATAAGTAGTTTCTGTATCTTTTAAAAGAGCTTTAAGGGGTTTGAGAGACTCAATTGCCTGATTCCGTTTGAATTTCTTTCGTGAAATGCAAGAATTGGAATATTTCAGGAGTGTTTTGTCGTGGTTTACCTTGTCACAGCTACATTCTCATGATTTTTGAAAGTTCAATTTGGATTTCTTTCGTTGAAATGCAAGAGTTGGAATATTTCAGTAGTGACTTGTTGTGCTTTACCTTGTCACAGTTGCATTCTCTTGATTTTTCGAAGTTCATTTTGAATTTTTGTCGTTAAATGCAAGAGTTGGAATATTTCAGTAGGGTTCTGTTGTGCTTTACCATTTCACGGTTACATTCTGATGATTTTCATAGTTCATTTTGAATTTCTTTCATCGAAATGCAAGAGTTGGAATATTTTTGTAGTGTTTTGTTGTGCTTTACCTTATCACAGTTACATTCTCTTAATTTTTCAAAAGTTCATTTTGAATTTCTTTCGTGAAATGCAAGAATTGGACTATCATTTCTTCAACTGAAAGTAAGGAGCAGCATCATAACTTAAGAACAGACACAAAATAGAGGCTGTTTCTAAAAGATTTAGGATTCATTAGCTCTAATGTTGCCATTTAAAAGCTATGAGTTTGGAAAAATTGTCTGATCATCAAAAATGTAGAAACACCTTCCAAAAGTCGTCAGGACTGGGGTTGTCTTGAGGGAGGGGGAATTTTCCATGGAGGAGGTGGAGGGTATTTTTACGTGAAAACAACTTCAACCATGCCCAGCCTCCCGCTATCAGAAATTAAATTATAAAAAAGTTTCTTCAATTGAAAGTACGGAACAACATCAAACTTATAAACGGACAGAAAATAGAGGCTGTTTCCAAAAGATTTAGGATTCATTAACATTTTTCAACTTTATTTATTTTTTTCTTTTTGTACATATCCTAAAATGTCAAAATATGCTTATGGTTCTAACAATTGCGCTCTATGATTGGTCAGAGACACGATGTGACTTTCTCACTGGAGGTTTTATGACTCCTCCCCACAATGAATTCAGATGGTTTTAGGACTCATCTCACTAGCCATAACTCCATTCAACCTTGAGCGAAGGTATAAAAGTTTGATGAAGTATTTCTCTACTTAACAACTACATTAATAGCCTCCAAGATGATAGAACTGTATGACACAGAATTTATCGAATTAAAAAAAATCATCTTGTGGTGTTATATTTGAATGTGCTTTTTTATTATTGTCTATGGATCTCGAAGAAATTGACTGTTATCATTGGATAGTGAACTATAATCTGTTTGAGTATGATAAAAGCTTGTGGAGTACTACATTACGTTATATAAACAGACTGGGATTCTATGATAGAGTGATTACACCACTTAATAATACTGGTCAGGAACTGAGAGATGTTCAGGAGGAAGTCAGTGAAATTTGCAGCTTTTTCGGGGTTGAAGCACTCTACATAAAGGGCAATGTACCTACAGATAAAGTTTTAATTCAAAAGTATGACCCTAGGATTCCACTTTTCAATCGAGAAAAGTTTAAGTGTCCTAAATTTGAAGGAGGTTATCACCGTCCTGAAGACGAGGTTAGGTTCTTCGCGCAGTGGATACCTAAGGACATAACTGATCGTGATAAATCCATAAGACATGGTAAAAAAAACTATTCTATATCATGGGATCATCGTTTCTAGATGTTTAAGTGTGAACTCTAAGTACTATTTTTATGTAAATATGTGGTGTTGTTTTTTGTTTTTTTCTCAAAATGAAATATGTTAATACGTTTAAGCAATAAATATCTTTAAGCTTAACCCATTTTTATTCTTCAGAATAGTTTTATTGATTTCATTAAATTATGAAGAAATTGTAAGTAAGTAACAATAGCTTTCTTGAATTCGCTTCCTGGACACAATACAGATATTTAATTCAAGAAATCATAATAAAATCGCAAGTAAGTAATAAAGTCTTTATTATTTTCACCTATTGGATACACAATACTGAAATTTCATTCAAGAAATTATGAAGGAATTGTAAATAGGTAACACACTCATTATTGAAGTCACCTCTTGCATACACAATGCAGAAATTTCATTTAAGAAATTATCAAAAATTGTAAGTAAGTAGCAAGTTCTTTCTTGAATTCGCCTCCTGGATAAATAAAAAAGACATTTCATTCAAGAAATTATGACAAAATTCTAAGTAAGCAACAAACTCTTTCTTGAAGTTACCTCATGGATACACGATGCAGAAATTTCATTTAAGAAATTATCAAAAATTGTAAGTAAGTAGCAAATTCTTTCTTGAATTCGCCTCCTGGATAAATAAAAAAGACATTTCATTCAAGAAATTATGATAAAATACTAAGTAAGTAGCAAACTCTTTCTTGAAGTTACCTCATGGATACACAACGCAGAAATTTCATTTAAGAAATTATGAAAAAATTGTAAGCAAGTAACAAACTCTTTCCTGAAGTCACCTCGTGGATATACAATGCGTGGATACGTGGATACGTGCGCGCACGTAACCTCGTCTAAATTAACCTTAAAAAAATGAAATAAAGCTATGTCGACTTTGCATGTCTCTCTCACTATGTATGCGCCGTCGCGGAGTGTAACCAATCACCAATCAAGTTATTGTATATTGAGCAACCTCCGCTGTCTCTGATTGGTCCCTAGAAAAAATGGGTGTTGTCTAAAAAACCAGTCTAGTTGAAAACGTGGAGTTTTCGTACTGCTCACTTTTTTGCAATGTGTAGGAACCAGTGGGGAATCCCCTGCACGCAACCTCATCTAAATTAACCTTAAAAAATGAAACTATTTTTTTTTATCATGAACCGTTTAGAGAGCAATTTGATCTGTACACATTGAAAATTGTTTGTGATAAAGAGAAAAAAAGAGTCTGGTTGAAAACGTGGAGTTTTCGTACTGCTCACTTTTTTGCAATGTGTAGGAACCAGTGGGGAATCCCCGCTCGTTTGGAAAGGTGCCAAGTAAAGGCAAGCAAATAGCATGTAGTTTCAAAACGTTTTTAATCACGTGTAGAGGTCCCATAGAATGAAATGGTGCATGTAAACGGCGAATTCAAGAATGAGTTTTTTATTTACCTAGAATTTAGTCATAATTTCATGAATGAAATGTCTGTATTGTGTGTCCAAGAGGTGACTTCAAGAAAGAATTTGTTACTTACTTACAATTTTTTCATAGTTTCTTAAATGAAGTTTCTGCATTGTGTATCCAAGAGGTAACTTCAAGAAAGAGTTTGTTACTTACTTAGAATTTTGTCATAATTTCTTGAATCAAAAATCTTTATTATTTATCCAGGAGGCAAATTCAAGAAAGAATTTGCTACTTACAATTGTTGATAATTTCTTAAATGAAATTTCTGCATTGTGTATCCAAGAGGTGACTTCAAGAAAGAGTTTGTTACTTACTTACAATTTTTTTATAATTTCCTTAATTAAATTTCTGTATTATGAATCCAAGATATGAATTCAAAAAAGTTTGTAAATTACTTGCATACAATTTTTTCATAAAGACATCCAATAATGGATGTAGATAAATAATTTATTAATTCTGATACCAAGATTTGTATTTACTTACAATTTTTTCATAGTTTCTTAAATAAAGTTTCTGCATTGTGTATCCAAGAGGTGACTTCAGGAAAGAGTTATTTACTTGCTTACAATATTTCATAATTTATTGAATGAAATTTCCGTGTTGTATATCCAAGAGGTGAAAACAATAAAGAGTTTGTTACTTACTTGAGATTTTTTCATAATTTCTTGAATGAAATATCTGTACTGTATATCCAAGAGGTGAAATCAATAAAGAGTTTGTTACTTACTTACAAATATTTTCATAATTTCTTGAATGAAGTATCTGCATTGTTTATCCAAGAGGTGAAAACAATAAAGAGTTTGTTACTTACTTACAAATATTTTCATAATTTCTTGAATGAAATTTCCGTATTGTGTATCCAAGAGTTGACTTCAAGGAAGAAATTGTTACTTACTGAGAATTTTTTCATAATATCTTGAATTAAATTTCTACATCGTATATTTAAGTCGTAAAAACAATAAAGACTTTGTTACTTACTTAGAATTTTGTCATAATTTCTTAAACGAAATGTCTTTTTGTTTATCCAGCTGGTGAATTCAAGAAAGAATTTGCTACTTACTTACAATTTTTTTCATAATTTCTTTGATGAAATTTCTGTATTGTGTATCCAAGAGGTGACTTCAAGAAAGAGTTTGTTACTTACTTACAATTTTTTTATAGTTTCTTAAATGAAGTTTCTGCATTGTGTATCCAAGAGGTGACTTCAGGAAAGAGTTTGTTACTTGCTTACAATTTTTACATAATTTCTTAAATGAAATTTCCGTATTGTGTATCCAAGAGTTGACTTCGATAAAGAAATTGCTACTTACTGAGAATGTTTTCATAATTTCTTGAATAAAATTTCTACATCGTGTATGAAAGTCGTTACAACAATATTGGTTTTGTGACTTCCTTGGAATTTTGCCTAGATTTCTTTAATGATATGTTTTTCTTGTTTATCCAGCAGGGGAATTAAAGAAAGAATTTGCTACGTACTTACGATTTTTCATTGTTTGCTTAATGAAATTTCTGTATTCTTCATCCAAGAGTTGACTTCGTGAAAGAGTTTGTTACTTTTTTGCAATTTTTTCATAATTTCTTAAATGAAATTTCTTCATTATGTATCCATGAGGTAACTTCAAGAAAGAGTTTGTTACTTACTTAGAATTTTGTCATAATTTCTTGAATGAAATGTCTTTTTTATTTACCCAAGAGGCGAATTCAAGAAAGAATTTACTACTTACTTACAATTTTTGATAATTTCTTAAATGAAATTTCTGCATTGTGTATCCATGAGGTAACTTCAATAAAGAGTTTGTTGCTTACTTAGAATTTTGTCATAATTTCTTGAATGAAAAGTCTTTTTTATTTATCCAGGAGGCAAATTCAAGAAAGAATTTGCTACTTACTTACAATTTTTGATAATTTCTTAAACGAAATTTCTGCATTGTGTATGCAAGAGGTGACTTCAAGAATGAGTGTGTTACCTATTTAGAATTCCTTCATAATTTCTTGAATGAAATTTCAGTATTGTGTATCCAATAGGTGAAAACAATAAAGATTTTATTACTTACTTGCGATTTTATTATGATTTCTTGAATTAAATATCTGTATTGTGTCCAGGAAGCTAATTCAAGAAAGCTATTGTTACTTACTTACAATTTCTTAATAATTTAATTAAATGAATAAAACTATTCTAAAGAATAAAGACGGGTTAAGCTTAAATATATTTATTTCTTAAACGTATTAACATATTTTTTTTGAGAAAAAAAAACAACACCACATATTTACATAAAAATAGTACTTAGAGTTCACACTTAAACATCCAAAAACGATGATCCCATGATATAGAATAGTTTTTTTTTACCATTTCTTATGGATTTATCACGATCAGGTATGTCCTTAGGTATCCACTGCACAAAGAACCTAGCCTCGTCTTCAGGACGG
Organism: Artemia sp. Qi Xiang Cuo; assembly: GCF_049724085.1. Taxonomy (NCBI): domain Eukaryota; kingdom Metazoa; phylum Arthropoda; class Branchiopoda; order Anostraca; family Artemiidae; genus Artemia; species Artemia sp. Qi Xiang Cuo. Next base: position 14,307,248 of record NC_142805.1, read on the forward strand.
TGATAACCTCCTTCAAATTTAGGACACTTAAACTCTTCTAGATTGAAAAGTGGAATCCTAGGGTCACACTTTTGAATTAAAACTTTATCTGTAGGTACATTGCCCGTTACGTAGAGTGCTTCAACCCCGAAAAAGCTGCAAATTTCACTGACTTCCTCCTGAACATTTCTCAGTTCCTGACCAGTATTATTAAGTGGTGTTATCACTCTATCATACAATCCCAGTCTGTTTTTATAACGTAATGTAGTACTCCACAAGCTTTTATCATACTCAAACAGATTATAGTTCACTATCCAATGATAACAGTCAATTTATTCGAGATCCATAGACAATAATAAAAAAGCACATTCAAATATAACACCACAAGATGATTTTTTTAATCCGATAAACTCTGTGTCATACAGTCCTTTCATCTTGGAGGCTATTAATGTAGTTGTTAAGTAGAGAAATACTTCATCAAACTTTTATACCTTCGCTCAAGGTTGAATGGAGTTATGGCTAGTGAGATGAGTCTTAAGACCATCTGAATTCATTGTGGGGAGGAGTCATAAAACCTCAAGTGGGAAAGCCACATCGTGTTTCTGACCAATCATAGAGCGCAATTGTTAGAACCATAAGCATATTTTGACATTTTAGGATATTTACAAAAAGAAAAAAATAAATAAAGTTAAAAATGTTAATGAATCCTAAATCTTTTGGAAACAGCCTCTATTTTCTGTCCGTTTTTAAGTTTTGATGTTGTTCCTTACTTTCAGTTGAAGAAACTTTGTTATAACTTAATTTCTGATAGCGGGAGGCTGGGCTTGGTTGAAGTTGTTTTCACGTAAAAATACCCTCCACCTCCTCCATGGAAAATTCCCCCCCCCCCCTCAAGACAATCCCATTCCTGTCGACTTTTGGAAGGTGTTTCTTCATTTTTTGATACTCAGACAATTTTCTCAAACTCATAGCTTTTAAATAGCAACATTAAAGTTAATGAATCCTAAATCTTTTGGAAACAGCCTCTATTTTCTGTCCGTTTTTAAGTTTTGATGTTGCTCCTTACTTTCAGTTGAAGAAATGATAGTCCAAATCTTGCATTTCACGAAACAAATTCAAAATGGACTTTTGTAAAATTGTGAAAATATAACTGTGATAAGGTAAAGCACAACAAAACACTAGAAAAATAATACAACTCTTGCATTTCAATGAAAGAAATTCAAAATGAACTATGAAAATCATCAGAATGTAACCGTGACAGGGTAAAGCACAACAAAACACTACTGAAACATTCCAACTCTTGCATTTAAAGACAGAAATTCAAAATGAACTTCGGAAAATCAAGAGAATGCAACTGTGACAAGGTAAAGCGCAACAAGTCATCACTGAAATATTCCAACTCTTGTATTTCAACGAAAGAAATCCAAAGTGAACTTTGAAAAATCATGAGAATGTAGCTGTGACAAGGTAAACCACGACAAGACACTCCTGAAACATTCCAATTCTTGCATTTCACGAAAGAAATTCAAACGGAATCAGGCAACTGAGTCTCTCAAACCCCTTAAAGCTCTTTTAAAAGATACTTAAACTACGTATTCAACACAAAAATTTCGTTTTTAATGGGCACCAAGTAAAGAAAAACCACATGGAATCAGGCAAGAACACTACTGAAATATTCCAACTTTTATATTTCAATGAAATAAAACCAAAGGGAAGTTTAAAAGATAAAGAGAATGTAACTGTGACAAGGTAAAGCACTACAAAACATTACTGAAATATTCCAACTCTTGCATTTCAATGAAAGAAATTCGAAATTAACTTTGAAAAATCAAGGTAAACCACGACAGAACACTACTGAAATATCCTAATTCTTGCATTTCAATGAAATGAAACCAAAGTGAACTTTGAAAGATCAAGAGAATGTAGCTGTGACAAGATAAACCACCACAACGCACTACTGAAACATTCCAACTCTTGCATTTCAATGAAAGAAAAACTCAATTCCTCTTAGAATTATTTAAACTAAATACTTACCCCCGCCTCTCACAGAAAGTTCAGAAGGACGCAAAAGCCTTATTTATAGTCGACTGTCGTGGAACTCAAGCCCCATTTAACTCAACCCCTGTGCAACAGAACCCTCCATGTAACTGAACCCCTGTATAACCGAAACCCTGTACAACTGAACCCCCGTGCTACTGAACCCTCGTGCTACTGAACCCTCGTGCTACTGAACCCTCGTGCAACTCGACCCGATTCAACTAAACCCCTGTGTAACTATACCTCCTTTAACTGAACCCTCGTGCAACTGAACCCTCCATGTAACTGAACCCCTGTATAACCGAAACCCTTTACAACTGAACCCCCGTGCTACTGAACTCTCGTGCTACTGAACCCTCGTGCAACTCAGCCCAATTTAACTAACCCCCGTGTAACTGTACCCCCTTTAACTGAACCCTCGTGCAGCTCTACCCTCCATGCAACCCATCTCCCTCAAAACACTTTTCAGCCATTTCTTGTTAAATTTTTTTTATTTCTAAAACTATTTTAAATTGACAATACTCTCCAAAACATCACTTGTGTAATATACAGTACACTAACACCCCATCTCCTCCAATTTGCAAATCCCATTACCCCTTTTTTCTTGCAAATGTTAATCAAACATTTCCGATTCGTCGATAGGCATTTTTCATAGACTGATGTTGTTTCAAATTTATAACAAATTACCTGAGTTAACAACTCCTTCGGGGTTACCTTAACTGCTAATCAGTTTAATCCTTTTTATCTCCACTGATACAATCCAATTACTAATTAGAATCATTCACACTCCTATTATTCAAAACATTAATTGATATCGTTCATTGTCTACGTAAATTAAGTTATAGGCATTACTGCTTTAGAAAAACTAGAATAGTGACATAATTTCATAATCCTTTTTTTTCTCTACCTTCATACAATCCAATCACTAATTAGAATCATTCACACTCCTATTATTCAAAACATTAATTAATATCGTTCATTGTCTACGTAAATTAAGTTATAGGCAACACTGGTTTAGAGAAACTAGAATAGTGACATAATTTCACTTTATCGACCCTCAACTTCCATTATGTGAGGGAGCTCTGAATCTCTTTGAAAACAGCATAGGAAGGCCCCAAATGACATAGGAAGGAACGTAAAGGAACAGAATAGCATAGGAGGGAACGTAAAGGAACAGAATAGCATAGGAAGGAACGTAAAGGACCAGAATAGCATAGGAAGGAACATAAAGGACCAGAATAACATAGGAAGGAACGTAAAGGACCAGAATAGCATAGGAAGGAACATAAAGGCTCAGAATCCAGACGACGCATACTGCTGTTGTCATCCTCAAAGACATAATTTTAGGGACTTTCAACTACGTTGAACGAAATGTTTATCTCAAAATTATGATTGGAAGTGTTTGGGAATATGATGGGCAGAGGAGGGGTGGGGTATTTGTCCTCCGATCACTTTCGACCATTAAAAAGGACACTAGTCCTCTCAATTTCCAATCAAATGAGCCCTTTTTGAAGTTTCTACGACGACACTCTATAAAAACCTTATATTCCCCCAGGGCACAACTTAGGACCCTTGCCCTGAGGATTGCAGGGAGGTTGTTATCCTCAAAGACATAATATTGGGAACTTTTAACTATTTTCAACGAAATGGCTATCTGAAAATTATGATAATAAGTGCTCGCGGAAATGTTGGGCGTGAAAGGGAGGTTAGTTGCCCTCCGATCACTTTCACCTATTAAAAATGCACTAGCCCTCTCAATTCCCAATCGAATGAACCGTTTTTGAAGTTTCTGCGATAACGGTTTCTATAAAAAGCTTATGTGCCCTCAGGTCATAAATTACAGCCCTTACCCCGAAGGCTGTGGCGGGGGGGGTATCATACTCAAAGACTTAATTTAAGGACCTTTCTACAACGTTGAACAAAATAGCTAGATCAGAATTTTGATCGGAAGTGTTTGGAGCAATGATGGACGTGGGATATTAGCCCTCCGATTACTTTTGACCATCAAAAAGGGCTTAAGCCTTCTCAATTTCCCATCGAAGGAGCCCCGTTTGAAGTTTTTCCGACAACGCTTTCTATAGAAACCTTACATATCCCCAGAACCACAACATGCCCGGGCCCTGAGGGCTGGGGGGGGGGCTTTTATCCTCAAAGACCTACTTTCCGGACCTTTCACCTCCGTTGAATATAATGGCTATCTCAAAATTATGATCAGAAGTGTTTGGGGAAATGGTGGGCATGGGAGGGGGTTAGTTGACCTGCGATCACTTTCGCCTATTAAAAATGCACCATCAATCTCAAGTTCAAATCGAATGAGTCGTGTTTTTATTTTTGAAGAAAATGCTTAATATATAATTTTTATTTACCCCCGGGCCTAAATTCAAAACCACATCCGGGGGGATGTGGGGGAGGGGGGGTAGGTTGTCATCCTTGCAGACTAAATTTCTGGACCTTTCAACTGCGTTGAACAAAATGGCTATATCAAAATTTTGATCGGAAGTGTTTGTAAAAATGATGGGCGTGGGAATTAATCCTCTGATTTCTTTCAACTATCAAAAAGAGCACTAGCCTTCTCAGCTTCCCATTGAATGAGCCTTTTTTGAAGTTTTTACGACAACGCTTTCTGTAAAAACCTTAAATGCCCCCAGGACAACAACCTACAGCCCTTGCCCTGAGGACTGGGGGGGAGGGCTTTGAAATTTTGTTTGAATGTGTTTGAGGGAAACGTGGGTATGAGAGGGGGGTTAGTTGCCCTCCGATCACTTTCGCCTATTAAAAATGCACTAGCTCTCAATTTCCAATCGTATGAGCCATTTTTGAAGTTTCTACGATAACGGTTTCTATAAAATGCTTATGTGAACTCAGGGCATAAATTACGACCCTTACCCCGAGCGCTGTAGCAGGGGGAGGGGGGTATCATCCTTAAATACTTAATTTCTGGACCTTTCTACAGCGTTGAAAAAAATGCCTAGATCAAAATTTTGATAGGAAGTGTTTGGGGAAATGATGGGCGTGGGAGGGGCAATAGCCCTCCGATTACTTTCAACCATCAAAAAGGGCATTAGCCTTCTTAATTTCCCATCGAATGAGCGCCTTTTGAATTTTTTACGACAACGCTTTCTATGAAAACCTTAAATGCCTCCAGGACAGCAGCCCTTGCCCTGACGGCTGGGGGAGGGGCTTTCATCCTCAAAGAGCTAATTTCAAGACCCTTCAACCACGTTGAATATAATGGCTATTTCAAAATTATGATACGAAGTGTTTGGAGAAATGGCAGGCATGGGAGGGAAGTTAGTTGCCTTCCGATCACACTCGCCTATTAAAAATGCACTAGACCTCTCAATTTCCAATCGAAAGAGCCGAGTTTTACATTTATAAGACAGCGCGTTCTATAAGATCTAAATGTACCCTACGGTCGAAATGACACCCCGGGCCCCAAGGGCTGTGGGGGGAGGGGTTATCATCCTTAAAGACTAAATTTCTGGACCTTTCAACTACGTTGAACAAAATTGCTATATCAAAATTTTGATCAGAAGTGTGGGGAGAAATGATGGGCCTGGGGGGAGGGCCATAATCCTCCGACTTCTTTCAACCATCAAAAAGGGCAATAGCCCTCTCAGTTCATCATCGAATGAGCCCCTTTTGAAAATTCTACGACAACCCTTTCTATAAAAACCTTATATGCCCCCAGGGCAAAACTTACAACCCTTGCTCTGAGGACTGGGACTTTAATCCTCATACCCAGAATTTCCGGACCTTTCAACGACGTTGAACAAAATGGCTACCTCAAAATTATTATCGGAAGTGTTTGGGGGAATGGTGGCCTGGTGTAGGAGGAAAGTTGCCTTTCAATCACTTAAATTACAACCCTTGCCCTGAGAGCTGTGGTGGGGGGGGGGGGGTATCATCCTTAAAGACTTAATCTCTGGACCTTTCAAAAATGTTGAACTAAATGGCTATATCAAAAATTTTTTCGGAAGTATTTAGGGATTTCCTTTTGAATGAGCTCCTTTTGAAGTTTCTACGACAACACTTTCTATAAAAACCGTATATACCCCCAGGGCACAATTTACAGCCCTTGCCCTGAGGAATGTGTGTGGAGGGGGGAGGGTGTCTCCTTAAAGACACAGTGTCCGGACCTTTCAACTACGTTGAACAGAACGGCTATCTCAAAATTATGATCAAAAGTGTGGGGGGATATGTGGGGCGTGTGGGGGCATTTACCCTCTTATCACTTTTGACCATAAAAAATGGCACTAGCCCTCTCAATTTCTAGTCGAATGAACCCTTTTTGAAGTTTCTACGACAACAGTTTCTATAAAAAAAAACTTAAATGCCCCCAGGGCACAACTTACAACCCGGTCCCTGAGGGCTGTGGGGAAGTTTTCATCCTCAAAGACGTAATTTTGGGAACTTTTAACTAAGTTGAACGAAATGAATCTCTAAATTATGATTGGAAGTGTTTGGGGAAATGGTGAGAGTGGAAGGGTTCTAGTTGCCCGTTGATCACTTTTGCCTATTGGAAATGTACTAGCCCTCTCAATTTCCGATCGAATGAGCCGTTTTGACGTTTCTACTAAACCGCTTTCCATAAAAAATTTATTAGCCCCAGGTCACAATTTACCATCGGGCCCGGAAGGCTTGGAGGGGAGGATTAATACACAAAGACAAAATGTCTGGACCTTCAACTACGTTGAGCAAAATGGCTATCTGAAAATTATGATCGGAAGCCGGGGGGAAAATGGTGGGGGTGGGGGGGCATATGCCCTCCGATTATTTTCAACCATCCAAATGGGCACTAGCCCTCTCAATTTCCTATCGAATGAGCCACTTTATAAATTTTTATGACAACACTTTCTATAAAAAGATTACATACCCCCAGGGCACAATTTACTGGACTGACGGCTGGGGGGGGGGGTTGATCCTCAGAGACAGAATTTCCAGACCTTCCAAATACGTTGCGCAAAATGACTATCTCAAAATTATGATTGGAAGTATTTGGGGAAATGGTGGGCGTGGGAGGGGTTAGTTGCACTCGATCACTTTCGCCTATTAGAAATATACTAGCCCTCTCAATTTCTAATCGAATGAGCCGTTTTTGAAGTTTCTACAACAACGCTTTCTATAAAATCCTTATGTATCCCCAGGACATAAATTACAACCCTTGCCCTGAGGGCTGTGGGGGGGGGGGGGTCATCCTAAAAGACACAATTTCCGGATCTTTCATCAACGTTGAACAAAATGGCTATATCAAATTTTTTATCGGAAAAGGTTGGATATATGAGGGGAGTGGGGAGGGGGGGGGCTTTTCTCTACTATCACTTTCGACCAGGAAAACGGGCACTAACCCTCTCATTTTTCAATCGAAGGAGTCATTTTTTAAGTTTATGCGACGACGCTTTAAATAAAGAAAAGCTTGTAGGCCGCCGGACAAAACTTACAACCCTTGCCCTGAGGGGTATTCGGGGGGGGGTGTCATCCTCAAAGACGAAATTTCAGGAACTTCCCACTACCTTGAACGAAATGGCTATCTACAAATTACGATCGGAAGTGTTGGGGGCGTGATGGGGGGGGGCATTTGCCCTCCGATCACTTTTGACCATTAAAAAGGGCACTAGCCCTCTCAAATGACAAATAAACGATTTATTTTTGAAGTTTCTACGCTATCGCGTTATGTAAAAAAAACCTTATATGCCCCCAGGGCGTATATTAACAACCCTTGCCCTGGGGGCTATGGGGGAGGGAGTGTCATTCCCAAACACATAATTTCCAGAACCCTTGCCCTGAAGGGTGTGGGGGGGTCATCCTCAAAGACACAATTTCTGGATGTTTCAATTACGTTGAACAAAATGCCTATATAAAATTTTTTATCGGAAGTGTATGGAGATATGATTGGCGTGGGGGGGGACATGTTCTTTCCGAGCACTTTAGACCATTAAAAAGGGCACTAGCCCTCTCAATTTTCAATTGAATGAGCCGTTTTTGAAGTTTCTACGGCAACACTTTCTATAAAACCTTGCCCCTAGGACACAACTTACAACCCTGAGGGCTGGGGGGGAGGGGTTGTCATCCTCAAATAAGTAATGTCAGGAACCTGTCAACTTCCATGAACGAAAGGGCTAACACCCACTGAGGATCGAAAGTGTTGGGGGGTGTCATGGGGGCATTGGCCATCTTATCACTTTTGACCATTAAAAAGGGCACTAGCCCTCTCAAATTCCAATCGAATTATTTCTTTTTGAAGTTTCGACGACAGCACTTTCTATTAAAAAACTTTATATGACCCCCAGGGAGTAACTTAACAACCCGAGCCCTGGGGGCTCTGGGGGAGGATTGGGGTGTCTTCCTCAAACACATAATTTCCAGAACTTTCATTTTACTTATTAAAAATGCACTAGCCCTCTCAATTTCCAATCGAATGAACCGTTTTTGAAGTTTCTGCGACAACAATTTCAATAAAACCTTATATGCCCCATGTATTCTCATAGTAAAACAAGTATTCTCATCTCCACCAGTAATGCCTACATCAGCACACTTCTCATCTTCAGGACCCATCTTACTTTGAAAGCTAGATGAGCACCACTGGAAATGGTAAACTCTCTGGAGGTGACATTATTAAAGTCTAGTGACAAAAGGTCTGGAAACTTTTCTTGAGGTTAAATAGGATTGCGTCCACAAGAGTGTTCACCTGTTTTAGAGCACCACAACGTTTCATTTCTCCAGGATTCTTTTTTAGTTCTATCAGGACAGGCAATTCTATGCTTAGAAACAATCCTTCTCACCTTGCAAAATGCTAAAGCTTTTGCCAGAAACTTAGTAACTTTCAAATATTAAGCCAACGGCTCAATTTCAGTATTTTTTAGTCTTGGCACGTTCAGCTCATCACATCACACTTTATCAGACTGCTGCTCAGCAGTGACACTGCACTTTTGTTTGGAGTCAATTTCATCAGATTTAACATGGGAATCATCAATTTCAATTGCCGCTAAAGCTAAAGCTGTATATTCTTTAAGGACCTTTACAAATTAACTTCTGTTGTCTACTATAGTTTTAGTTATTTTTGTGTAAGGGAGATCGTTCTCTTCGTTTTCGCTGTTCAGCTGAAATTTATATGCGGTTGTCATGCCGTGGATACATTTGTGGCTTACTATAGTTGTCCAAACTCTTTTTGTTTTTATTCGCAAAACATCCTGTTTTGCCTACGGGTTTTAGCGATTTGGATACAAAATAAAGGCCTTTATTTATCGCCTGAAAAAGCCATAATGAAGAAAGGCCTTAAGGGTCAAATATACTGTATACAAAAACATTTTTGTGAAACCAAAACCTCTTTGTCTTTGAGATTTAAAAATAGGGACTGTAACTAGTACTGTGGGAAAAATATATAGACAAGTGGCATTTCAAGAGTTTTGGTATGAATTCTTCTTTCGTGTTTCAAAGACTAGTTGAGATCACAGGATGGTAAATTCACCTAAACCTACATATGTTGTGAAGTGTATTTTATGGTATTTGAGTGTTGTAGTCGTAGATGCCTTTATTCTCCCTTTATTGGGGAGATAAACTCTGGCCCTAAGGTAATTAAACTTTGGTAGCGTGCCTTAGGCTATGACCGAACTAATGAGGCGTACCGACTGGGTATGTTCGAGGACTAAAGGTAGATCATAGAGAGGTTGCCTAAAACACAATACTTTTATTCAATTTACACATAGTAATTACAGATATAGATATGCTACTGGGACTGGCTGCCCCAAGTAGACCACAAGTCTCAGAAACTATAATAATATACAATAAGATACAGACACTTACAAGGATCCGACAAAATTTCAAGGTATTTCTAATGAGAAGATAAACGGGCAGAGGTTCACCCGGCAAGTCAAAAGGTCTGCCTCCAGTCTCAAAAATCGGGGTATATATACGAAAAATGAACCACGTCCTTCCGGTACATTGGCGCATTTAGCCAGAAAATTGGTTAATGAGCAAGTTCCCTCCAAGCCTACACATTCCACGATTTATATCTTTATCTTAAAAAGTGGTATTTTGAAACTTTGTTTTTGCGTCTTAATATATTTTTACTCAATTAATAATTAACTAAATTAGAAAGCTTTACCACACATATGGCAATAGAAAAAATCAATTCACATAGAAAAACAGGTTTGCGATGCTGCCACAAGAAGGTATCACAAACATTTCCCATTTCTGCAAGGTTCTGACCACATTGGAACTTGATTCACCTAATCAAGACAATTTTTTAATATGTTCCTTTCCGAAAACGAAAAAATGCGCTAATTTAGGTATTTTCACTTAGTGGCTCGTATTTTGAGGTGACTGGTTCGTGATTGTACTCCTTTAGATATCAGTACATACATGACAACGGTCAAATTACCGTTTTGCAAATAGTCAAATGATATCTTTTTACTTATAAGTCCAGTGAAGCCAATCTTAAAAAGCTTAGTCACCTCACTCCAATTCTGCTAGGCTTTCTCAATAGACAAAACTCAAAGTGTTTGAAAACACCCAAGTGCCTAAGGGTCCAGATGACATTTTCCGCGATGAGTCAACTCAAATATCTCGGTCAGCCCCATTAATATTCCTGTGGGTTTTGCCCAGTAAGCAGAGCTCATATAATATGAACAATCTCAAACGCCCACTTGCCGCTAAGTCTTGTAGACATGTTCGTTCATAATTTTTTGAATCATTTTTTGGGTCTCCAATTGCCTTCAAACGGCTCACAGAACTGATATACTATTTGAATTACCCTTACTCTATGCCTATCTACCTTATTTCTGACCTAGGATGGACACTAGACTATCATCATGAAGTGAAATTCATCATTTTTATACAATTCTGAAAAAGTTAAGCCAGCTTTACCTCTCACACAGAGACTATCTGTCTTTGCTTTAATTTAATTAGCCATGACTCTCAAGTTTTTCATCACTTCCATTAGGGTAATACTTCAAAAATCAACATGTTTCAAAAGCGAAAAAATGGAAATTCAAGAAGATTAATAACTTAAAATGATTGAACCCAGTCATTTTATTTTTATAATTAAACTAAGTCATTAAGTTTTGTTGTCAGTTGAAAGATCAGATTTTGCTATTTTCCCTTGCAATTCAAAGCTTAGTATAATTTTTTGCATTCAGTTCAAGACAAAGTTGAAAAGTCCTATTGCACTCTCATGCTGTTAAATTTATGAAGAAGCAGGGAAGATAACCTTAATTTGTACTTCGGCACAACAATTAAGGTCCATACTGGACCTTAATTGTTGTGCTCCTTACATTTGTTGTGCTCCGTGTTAATGATGATGAAAAGTTTTCCCTGTTTTAACGCCGTGAGAGATGTCTTCTGGAGAGATGCAATTTAAGCCCACTTGGTAACTGTGACCATGAGATAGGTATGGCTTGTACTGACTGCTCTTCAGAGGTTTAAAGCTGATACCGCCACAAAACAGCAGTTAGTTTGATTCTTTTGTTCCCTCCCCCTTTTTATAAGTTCTCTTTTAAACCTTTTTAACGCTAATTTTATCGCACTCTTGTATAGTTTTTACCTTTTTAACTTTCTGAAATTTTGCCACTTATTTTTTTTTTTTTTGAGTAATGAATGGTTTTGCCTTTATGTTATTGTTGTTTTTGGCATTGTTAATTCGTTTTTTTGGTTGTTGTGCTTTATTTTATTTTTTTTTGGTTTCATGACTCCGAAATAAGAATTCGGTCCTTCGGGGCTTATGATAGACATTTTTTGAAATAAATATCTTATATTATATTAAAATCTGTAATAATCTAAAATAAACGACAACAAGAAAATGCCAGCTAACTAAATTTGATTTATTTCCTTCAAAAAATTAAGCATTTTCACTTACATATGCTTGGAGGAAAAAGCCGTTAAAAATAAATGGTTATACTTCAAAATGAAATCAAATATGCCACAGGCATGCTAAGGGTAAACTTCAATCAAGACAACTTAAGAGACATTCTTTAGTAACCCTCCACTTTTTCCCCAGCTTTCTGCAGCACACATATAGCTTAATTAAGAAGTTGATCAATCCGTTCTTTCTTAGCTCTGGTAGCAGCTGTTTTGCCTTTTGGCTGAAGTTCATTTATAATGGCATAACAGCCGGCAACATGGTGAAGGACTTGAATATAACAATCACCAGTATTAATAATAAATCGATACTCGGGGTCAAAAACGAGTGATAAAATATATATATATATATATATATATATATATATATATATATATATATATATATATATATATATATATATATATATATATATATATATATATATATATATATATATATATATATATATATGTAAATATATATTCTTCTTCTTCTAATCATTACTAATAGTATTAATAATTTTACTTTTGTAATTTATTTATTTTACAAATTGAACCACCAAAAATACTGCAAGGGTTGTCCAGCCTCCCGTTCTATACGTAATGTCTCTCCCCGCCTTGTATATTGGCTGCTTATCTTTAAAGTATCTAGAACATGCCTCAAGTAGGGCAAAACTAGTAATAGACAGTATATAATATTAGTAATAGACAGTAAAACAAATAACCTGACATTTAGAAGGGTAATTGAGGGATCAACAGAACCAAGATGTGATTATTCAGTATAAGAGCGTCATAAGCATATGCAAAATATAACGAATAAATTTAACCATGGTCACACATTGAATCAGCATGCAATTAAAAACAATAGGCTACAAAACAGTGGCTTCACAAATTCCTTTACAACCGGGAATGACTGCAAAATTAATATACTGAATGGAACCAGATGCATTTTACTAAGGGTAACAACTAAGCCAATCCCCTAAATGCTTTTCACCGTAATTGATATTTAGGAGTGCGCATATAAATTGGGTAAATAACAAAACACATTGTTGTGTTTCTTAATTCCCAAATTGTTATAAATTGCACTCTTTCGTCATTCACAGCGATAACATCTAACTCTGAAAAGCGCTCGGTGACTCGTAAAATTTAGCCACTCGCCCTCAAAGATAGTAACGTCTCTAGATAGTCATTATAATTTGTTGCTGAATAAGGAAGAGACCACTATATACCTGTGTTAAGGGCTAAGACATGACACCATATAAAAAAACTCAGCAGTTACAAGAAAAGAAGATTGTACCACCTTAATTAAAAATTCAACGCAATATTAAAGAAGTCAAGATAGTTAATGAACCCTCCAAGTCAGTGGACCGGAAACTTTCTGTTACCCTGAACTTATTAATTTTTTCAGTAAAAAAATTGTTTTTTTTTATTGTAGTGGGGTTTTTAATCTACTGATAATGATGACTGACTTTCTCATCGAAATATCTTGAGCTTTTGTATTTGTTTGTATCACTTTTTAATAAAAGGACATGCCCCTATTTGGAACTCTCATTTATTTCGTACCTTATGTATTAATTTTAGGGATTGCGTTAGCAGTCTCGGATGAGCACAGGACCTTCAAAACTGAAAAAAACATTCTGACACTAGTTTTAAACAGTGAGTTTTAAAAACAAATAGAACAAAGGGAGACTTTTTTGACGGTCAAATCAGGGCTGAGCTATCAAATGCAGCATAGGAGACCAGTTTCTCTCTGACGGAACACGAATAGGCCTATGATTTGCTGAAATTGGTAGTGAAAGAAGAAAGTGAAGAATGCATAAGAATAATAAAAGAAGGTTCTGCGCCAGTATTGCTTGTGTTGGGGATAATATGCAGAGGAGAAAGGGAGGCTGTATGTAGCATTTTGGATTTAGAAAAAGCTATTTATATGCAGAGGGGATAATATGCAGAGGGAAAAGGGAGGCTGTATGTAGCATTTGGGATTTAGAAAAGACTGTTTATAGCATTGATAGGAGTCTATTATACATAGAAATCTGTAGGTCGGACCTGCCAAAGCTTTTTTGTAAGGATATTAGCTGATAACTAACGCAAAATTTGGTATGGTGCAGGTAAGTGCTTCAGAATGCTGATTTCTATGACTTTATTCGTTTCATCACCAACCTTTTGTTATTAAAAAAAAAGTTATTGTTGGACTATCATAGCTGAGGTTGAACACAGTGTGTATCTTTAAATATCATCTGTATTTTGTTCACTGTAGCCAATAGCAAGACACTAAACTATCCATGCCCAAGGTGAGCATAACAAATAAGTGAACACTCATCTGCAGAACCCTTAGAGAAAAAGATGAATAACGCTTTTTCATATCAAATTTATAGAACGTTTTGTTAAAAAATTGGGCAGTGTTCTCCTTTGACCGAAATACACAATATCGATATGTAACATATTTACCAAATCAAAACAAATTTCAGCGAATCAGCAAGAAAAAACACCCTTAAAAGTTTCTTGCGGAATCACCCGTGTTAATAAAAAATCAACTGTTGAATTACATTATATAGGTCTGAAACTTATAAATTTAGTCAATTGACAATAAAAACTAAGCTTTTAAACAAAACAACAAAATTTAAAATGAATACGATAACCCTATAAAAGATAAAGAATTACAGCAACATTGAAAAGAAAAAATATGAAACCATAATAAAACAAGAAAAACCTTAGTGAAAAAAAAAAAAAATTGAGAATAGTTTGTAGGCGTCATCTAGTCTTGAGTATATTGCCAAATTCAATTCCAAATATCTTCTGTTCTAATGCGCAATTTCAAAGGAATGGTGTTCTTCTTGTGTGATTTTTCCTATGCATCATCGCTTGAAATGGGACATTTCTCATTTATCTTATAGTTAAAAGATTCTCCCATGTCAGAATTTTTCTATGATTAGAGAAAGTGGAACTTAAAGTAAAACTTTTTGAACATGCAATATGTCACATTCGAAAGGTTTTTCTCCAGCATGAGTTCTTTTATGATAAGAGAAACTGGTACTTGACCAATCCAAAAGGTGTGTCTCTAGTTTGAATTCTTTTATGGCGAGATAAATTATAACTTAAAACAAAATATTTCTTTTACGTATCAAATATGAAGGGTTTTTATCCGGTAAGAGTTATTTTATATTCAAACAGGGTGGATTTTCGCCAAAACAATTTTCTCACATCAATCCTACTCGAATGATCATTCTCCATTATTAGTTTTTAGATTATCATACAAAAAAGTAGTTTTATTTAAACATTTTTTACATATATCACATTCAAATGACTTCCCTGCAATATTAGTTTTTTTATGACACTGTAACCAAAAAGTCTGTTTAAAACGTTCATAGCATGCTCCACACTCAAAAAGTTTTTCTCCATTATGTTACAGGTTATGAACAAATAGGGGAGTATATCTATTGATCGCTTTATTGCAGATGTCATATTCGAAAAACTTTTACCAAGACGGAGTTTGCTGGTGATTCTATAAATGGTAATTTGTCTTGAAACATTTATTGTATGCATTCAATTCAAATGGTTTCTCTCCAGTATTAGTTTTTTTATGATACGGTAACTCAAAACTCTGACTAAAACGTTTCTTACATATATAACATTCGAAAAGTTTTTCTTCAGTATGAGACCTTTGATGACGAGATAAACTGACACTTATAGTAAAACGTTTCTTACAAATATCACACTCGCATGGTCGTTCTCCAGTATGAGACTTTTTATGATTAGATAAAACAGAACTGGTAGTGAAACATTTCTTGCATATATCACATTCGAAAAATTTATCCCGATTATGAATTATGTTATGATAAGACAAACATGAAGTCTAGCTAAAACGTTTCTTGCATATAAAACACTCGAATGGTCTTCCCCCAGTATGATATTTTTTATGATACGACAAACCATAACTTTTATTAAAACGTTTCTTTCATAAATTACATTCTAAACGTATTTCTCCAGTATGCTTTTTTTGATGATAAGACAAAACAGAACTTTGATTACAACGTTTCTTACATATATCACATTCGAAAGTTTTTTCTCCAGTATGAGATTTTTTATCACAAAGCAAACCTGAACTCTGATGAAAACATTTATGATATATATCACATTCTACAGCTTTTTCCCCAGTATGATACTTGTTATGAGTAAATAGATTGGCTTTTTGGGGAAACGTTTTCTCACAAGTGTTACGTATAAATTGTTTTTCCTCCGATTTATTTTTTTGATGATGATATATTATGGCACTTGTATTGAAAATTTTCTTACATGCATCACATTTGAAAGGTTTTTCTCCAGTATGCGTTTTTATATGATAAAATAAACATAAAATATAACTAAAACGTTTCGTACATATATAAAACTCGAATGGTCTTCCCCCAATATGAGTTTTTTTATGATACGACAAACCAGAACTTTTGATTAAAACGTTTCTTACATATATCACACTTGAAAGGTTTTTCCCCAAAATGAATTATGTGATTATACGACAAACCTGAAGTCTAATTAAACCTTTACGTGCATATAAAACACTGGAATGTTCTTCCCCCATCATGAGTTTTTTGATTATTAGACAAAAAACAATTGGCAGTAAAACGTTTCTTGAATACACTAAATTTGAAAAGTTTCCCTTCTCCACGAGTTCCTTGGTGATTAGATAGTTACGCCGTTTGGCGGAATGTTGTCTCGTATTTAACAAGACCAATAGGTTTTTTTGCCATTATTAAAAAATTCCTGTTTTAGTGCAATATTTTCAGCAGCTACAGAACTGGGACTTGATATATCGTGTTGACAATTCAAATCCTTTTCTTTCTTCAGACTTGTTTCTGTAAGGTCTGGCATGCTGGATGATCAATTTTTTTGTTTATTGTTATCAGTGTCGTACATCATTGTAGCGGAGAGAACAAAAATACATTATAAAGTTAACTTTGAAAATTCATCAAGTCTTATAACTTTTTTTAAGAATTTTTTTTTTGCTCACACCTCAGTTATTAATATTTTTAAACTTCAACATTTATTGTAAATTAAATTTTAATTACTCTTATCTTGTTACTTAATTTACAAACATCAACTTATGCATTTATTAAGTAAATTAAACTTCAAGTTATTGATTTCTTTCTTGGATTTGTAATTCTAAATTCTGAAGACTGAGGTTGTACATCAATTTTCTTAAACGTGTGCTGTTTAAAAAATATCACTGTACTATAATATCCATCTACTATTTTAACTCCCTACTTTTGTCAGTTAAAACAGTTTCTTTAAATAAAATAATTATATTTATATTTAATAATTTTTTTATATTTTTATTAAACTATTTAACATTTTTTACAACTCGAAACTACGTCTAAATAGTTTGTCAATGGTGGATTAAGGAAATAAAGGATTTATCTTACGAGTAACTGTCAGATTTATGAAAAGGCACTCTTTAGTAGAATCTTTCAAACGTCTATTTCACGTTTTCCAAATAGAATTCCAAAAGTTCAACCGGTCATCGGTTTTTGTCAGGATATTAGATGATACGTAATGGAAGATAATAGGTGTATTTTAGGCATAAAATTTTTATAGCTGTTTTGTATCGACTGATCAACAATGTCACCAAAATTTTTCTATTAAAAAAAACTTATTGTTGGACTAATATATTTTACGTTAAACATTGAATTAATCGTTAAGTACAAACTTTATTGTTTCTACATTAACGACCCGCAAGACAATAAATAACCGAACCTACTTTGAGAACAACAAACTGAATGATCTTTCCGCAGTCCCCCGTGAGAATAACACGAATGTGAAAGACGTTTTTTCATAAAAAATTAATGAAATTTGAATTCAGGCCTTTCCTCAGAAATTAATGCAGTGCTCTCCTTTGTTAAAACTATTGGACATCAACCCCTAACATTTTTGCCAAATAAAAACATGCTTTAGCTGATCACCAAAAGAGCCCTCTAAACATTCTCGTTGGATTCACCCATATTAATAAAAATAAGGTGTTTTCTTATATTATATAGGGTTAAAAGTTACACTTTTATTCAACTAGCAATAAAAAGCAAGCTGCTAAACAAAACACAACAACAACATTGAAAATATACAAGTAGCCTTGTCAAAGACAAAGAATTGTAAAAACATTGAAAAGAAAATATTTCAGACCAAAATTAAAAAACAAAAGTGAGAACAAAAAATAGTTTGAAAACCAGCCTATGCCAATATTTTACAAAAAGTAGCATAAATTGTTTTATAATTTTGACATGAAAATTGTAATGAGCATATTACACCCTTATACACTGTCATGAACAAAACGTTATTCCTTAAAATGACTTTTCTGGTTTTAAGATAACCTAGAACTTTCAATAAAATGTTTCTCAAATATCTTAAATTCAAAGGGTTATTCTCCAGTGTGAATTCTTTGATGACGAGAAAAATCTGACGTGAAAATTACCTTACTTTGGGTAATAAAACCCACTACAGGCCTATTTGTTGCCAGAACAAAAAAAAAGCTAATAAAGCTTCCACAAACTTCATCTATAAAAACCATAAAAACTGTAAAATAATTGTAATGCGATATTAATAAATAATAATAATCCTGAAAGTAAAAAAATCTATTTCTTTAAAATCCAAAAGCCTTATTCTGTATAAAAAGACGTTTAGAAGAATAATTAAAAAATAAGAGGAATAAAGTTAATTCACTGGCCGAGAAGGCCCTAGTAAGAGGAGCAACTTCATTGGTTATGCTTCACTTTCTCTTTTAGAAAAAGAAATTAGATAAAATGCAAAATTTTATATCTTAATAGTTAACAACATCCAGAACCATTATTTACTAAATACTTTTTTTAAATTGTGCACTCAGGTACAACAAACACTTATCTCTGACACCCCGTCACAATTTCAAAGGAACTTTAAAATTCAACATTTTATTTTAGACACGGGAAAACACAGAATAAGATCAGGAAATCTGAACCATACCCTTTCCCCCGTCTGAGTTCAACTCCTGTTTAAGATAGCAAGAATTGTGTAGGCACTCAACCAAGATATCAGAAGAAAATGTATAAAGATTGTCTTCCTGTCCAGTAAAGAGCACAGGATGTGTGCCTCCAAAATATCTTTATCATCATTTGAAGATGTATCTTAATTTTCTAAAATATTATATTAAAATCACATTATAAGGATCAAAACATAATGTATTTTAATTGAGCAAATAACATGACAATGCTAATTTTAAAACAATAAAAAAAAAAGAATGAAAATGTCTCTTACAAAACAGAACAAGAAACTTATACATAGACTTGTAGTCCATTCTTCCACCCTTCTACAAGAAGAAAATCATTTCATGTTGTTGATTTGTATCTTTTTTGAAAATTTATAAGGGTTATGTATGATCCACTTCTTTAAGTTTACTTTAGAGACGTATCCTTAACTAAAATCCTAGAACATTATATCTTACAATTGTCTTAGATAATGTATATTCTTAACATTTCGTGGTTTGACTCATAGTAATAACCAAGTAAAGACAATGCTAGAAACATGGTATGCAAAATATCAGAAGTGTATTTTATAATACTGTCTGGTGAAAGGCCTTTTCCGATACATATTGATTACGAAATACAACTGCTATTCAGGCAATTTATTTGAAAAACAAATACAAGAGAACTGCCTAGCCGATTTCAGTGCATAAAAAAGAAGAATATTTAACTTCTCTTATCTATATTTTAGTTTTTATTTATTTGTTATTATTAATATTGATTTATTGTTATATAATATATTATATAATGTTATATAATAATAACTAATTTTTTATTAAGATTTGTTACCTAATATTTATATATTTTAAATATTTAACTGATATGTTGATTAATCTTTTTATAAGAGAAGTAATCAATGTCTTGAAACTTAAACATAGAAGATTTGAAAATCGCCCAATCCCTCCCTAACATTGGGTTTACGGTGTAACACAGCATATGGTTTATTAACCATATGGATGGTTTTAAAGCATACTGAAACTGGTATCTAGAGTACCTTCATATTTTACAATAAATAGTGAGGGAGCTGGGGGAGGGGCAACTTTTGGTAGACAAAATTTGATAATAAAAAAAGAGACAGGAGAGGTTTGACCAAAGCTGAAATGCTTGACATACTTTCCAATATTTTTGCTTTTTTTTATTACTTCTGTAATTTTTGTCTCTTCTCAACAGTAAAAATAACAGTAAAACAAGATAAATATTTTATGTCGACAAAAACAATTCTATTTTTGGAATCAGTAACCCCGAACAAGTAATTTCACTGTTTTCAATAACTATTCAGACAATAGATATTGTAGCGATAATGGATTGTTGTTATTGATATGGGTTGTGATAGAAAAATTAATATTTGAATCAAACGTATTCTTATTAATCAAAAACAAAACCCGGCTTTCTCAATAAATCAGATATGAATGGCATAGGTTTACTTCCCTATTTCTTATTTCTTAAATTTGAACCGGATGCCGTAATTTGTATAATCTGCTCGTTAATAGACGTGTATTTTAGTTCCAGTATGTAAAATTATTCATACATTTATTCTAGTTTAGTGCGCTAAAATTAACGATTTCCTATAAACCATTTTACTATTAACACTTACTACTCTAGACTAGGTTTCAAAGGTATACTTGCATATTAATTCTGAAGTATAACTTTATATAGGCCACAAGAGGTTATAAACTATGTTTGAGCTGCGGGGACGACAACTTTTGGTGCTTGTAGGGATGAAAAAGCATGGCCTCTTCTTCTCGGGCTATCTTCTCGCGCAGACATATAAATGAAATAAACACAGATAAAAAGACAATAGATTTATTGAACTTACATGCTTAATTGCACAGGAACAGGTCACTTCTATGACAATAACAGTGACCAAAATAATTTCGTACTAATCGTTTCAAGTCTGATTTCACATTAAAATTGAGATTAAAAAAACGCATTTACCCCACTCCCAAACGCAGTTCTTTTGTCGTGCTCTGTAAGGACTGCCGGCCATTGGCCCAAGAGGACCTAGGATGTAAATCTTTCGTCCAATGAATTCTTTAAGATTTTTCAGATGACTCAGGCGTTCACAAGATTTTTTTTGCCTTTTAAACTTCCTTAGAAATGTTGTGCATTACATTTTTTTTTGCTACAATTATCTTAGCAAAATTCGAATGACTAGCGTCATTGTTTTACTGACGATAGAACGCCGTTTCTCTTTTTGCTGATTAAAAATTTAGATTCTCGGAAGTGGTATTTGAACTCAATTAGTGGACGGTTAATTTATGCCCGAATCATCTTTAGAAGGAAAGAATCTTGTATTTTAAATATATGGTATTCTACTGCTGGTGCAATATAAAATAATCTTTTTCAAAATTTCAGTTTAATCTATCTTAGTTAGGTGTCACAGTTTATTTAACCCATTTTTCAAGTAAAACTAGCAGAGATAAGTGGGAATAGTAAAAACTCTCCCAAGTTTTGAGCCAAAATCGCAGAAATACGCAGAAAATTTACTCAGCTACCCATAATAACAATTACCTTGCTTAACAGCACTGATGCCAAAGACATCCATTTTATCCATATTTCATCAATTGAGTCAAATTTTCCAAGCAATTTTCCAGGCAATTTTGGAAATTCCTAAAACCCAAAGAATTAAAAAAGAACAAGCACAAAGCCTAGAGAATAGTTGACAAAACCTATAAATAAAAATAATTTTATTTTAATTGAATTAGATTTTGTTAGTCTGTCCCAAACAACTTATTTTAAACCTTTAGTTAAAAGAAAGTTTTCAGCTTTCAAATGGAAAAGTTAAAAGGGGAAGAACAATTTTTGAACAGATCTCATCATAGGTAGTGCTATTGTGCCATAAAGCAAAGAGTAAGATGGACACAATATATTTTTTTCTTTTCACCGAGGGACTTCAGATGAGAGGACTTTCAGAAGCAAATTTAGAAAAGAATCATTTAATTATAAATGAAGAGTTCTAGTGCCATTTTTAATATTAAAATTCTATTGTTGGGCTCTCAGCAGCACCCTCACACGCCTCCCCCCCCAGGACATCCAAGGTCATTGTAAATATGTTCCGATTAGTTGAAAAGTCAAATAAGTGCTACTAATACTACCATTACCAATGCTACTACTGCTACTGCAACTACTGCTTCTATTGTGACTACAACTAAGGCTGAGGATATTAAGGTGAAAATTACAAGAAATTCCGAGGAGGAAGTTGAACTAAAACGAAAGTCACCATGTACATACAATTTGTCAAACGGATGCATCAGAAATTATTTAGAGCTTCTTAGCGCATTCCGTTCAAACTTTCGGGGCATGATAAGGGGGACGTTCAACTGACCAAAACAGCAATGTGGGCAAATTTGTAATAATACTACTGCTACTAATCATAAAACGCATACTATTACTATTACAAAAAATAGCCTACTACTAATCCAACATCTACGAGTATGAAGGTTACTATGATTATAACTGCAGCTGCCTTAACTAGATGCAGGAGGTGTTGTTGAAAACAATAAAATAGAAACAACATTCATGTTGGTTGTCACAAGAGCACATCCACAATGTCTCAGAATCAGAAGAGTATATAACATTTAAACTTCAAGGGGCTTGTTAAAAAAGTGCTGGGAGAGTAAAGGGCTCTGTTATTTTTAGATACCCTCTCCCCTCAACACTAATCAGAATACCAAAAAAATCATGTTGTTCAAATTTCTAGTAATTATTCCTCTGATGGTAGCCATGCTCTCCCCTCCCCCAACGCACACATTCCCTAGAGAGAGAGTTGTATATTATACAACCTGCTCATTGGTATGCATATATATATATATATATATATATATATATATATATATATATATATATATATATATATATATATATCTGTAATGTATATAAATCTGTAATAATCTAAAATAAACGACAACAAGAAAATGCCAGCTAACTAAATTTGATTTATTTCCTTCAAAAAATTAAGCATTTTCACTTACATATGCTTGGAGGAAAAAGCCGTTAAAAATAAATGGTTATACTTCCAAATGAAATCAAATATGCCACAGGCATGCTAAGGGTAAACTTCAATCAAGACAACTTTAGAGACATTCCTTAGTAACCCTCCACTTTTTCCCCAGCTTTCTGCAGCACACATATAGCTTAATTAAGAAGTTGATCAATCCGTTCTTTCTTAGCTCTGGTAGCAACTGTTTTGCCTTTTGGCTGAAGTTCATTTATAATGGCATAACAGCCGGCAACATGGTGAAGGACTTGAATATAACAATCACCAGTATTAATAATAAATCGATACTCGGGGTCAAAAACGAGTGATATAATATATATATATATATA
Organism: Artemia sp. Qi Xiang Cuo; assembly: GCF_049724085.1. Taxonomy (NCBI): domain Eukaryota; kingdom Metazoa; phylum Arthropoda; class Branchiopoda; order Anostraca; family Artemiidae; genus Artemia; species Artemia sp. Qi Xiang Cuo. Next base: position 14,330,464 of record NC_142805.1, read on the forward strand.
TATATATATATATATATATATATATATATATATATATATATATATATATATATATATATATATATATATATATATATATATATATATATATATATAAGCTCGCCAATGGAGATGCCTTGGCCACGTACTACGTATGGACAATCTCCTACTACCGAAGGCAGCACTCCATTGACAACCATTGGGTTCACGCCACAGTGGCAGACCCAGAAACACCCTGCGTCAAACATACCAAACAGATCTCAGTAACCTGCACCCATCAATCCAACCTCAGTGGCAGGACACACTGGCAGCAGCAAGCCTGTGGGAAGATTGGGGGCTCCTTCTTGATGCCCTGGGTGCCTCTGGAGGCACAGACGGAACTAAGGTCTAATATATGTATATTACCTCTGAAAAGGTAAGGAATCGAACTGAAAATTTAATTTTAAACCAAAAAGGTGACTTATGACCACTATAATAATGAAAAAAAATGGTGAATTTAATTTATTATGCACTTTTACACAACAACTTTTAATAACCATATATTTAATTTACAATATATAATAAAGTTTTGTAGTAAATAAGTGATGAGAGACTTAATAAAGAAATTCCCTATTTGGTTTTCTACTCAGTTCACTTTCTAAATGTGACAATCACTGTTTCTAGATATGTCTTGTATAGATCATCAAATTTGATTTTATGTGACAAAGTCACTTTCTGGATTGTTGAAACAATAGCTCTAATTTCTGCAAGAAACTCGAACAGCCCCCGCCTTACCATTACAGGAGAGTTAGTTAATATTTTTTGGATAAAAATTCTTAAGCAAGGGCCTTCAATTCGTATTTCACCACACTTCCTTCAGTTCTCATCCCACACTATAGCAGAGTGAGTAGTTTTTCCTTAGCAGAAAAGTTATTTTTCCATTCCCCATGCAGTGATACCAAAATTTCAAATATTATTTTTCAGCTTTCAAGTAGCCGTTCAGTTGATGGTTTTGGTTTGAGCTGTAATGTTCTTAAAAAAATTGGTCAGTTTGTTTCTATCCCCATCTCACATATAACTAACCTCTCTCTTTCTTCTGGTGTTTTTCCTCATTTATTTAAAGTAGCTAATGTTGTACCTTTGTATAAAAAAGGCGATTCATCACTAATTTCAAACTATATACACATTTCTATTATTCTTGTAATCTCTAAGGTTGTTGAAAAAGTAGTGTATTGTATACTCTCTTTATTTGTATTTAGTACTAATACAACTGCAGGAAATTCTCTCATAACTAACCATCAGTATGGTTTTCATCCTAGTTTTTCTACCTTGCATGCACTTTCAGATGCAACAGAGTTTATGCGTGTTAACCTTGACAAGGGCTCGAGTGTTTTGGGTCTATATTTTGATTTTCAAAGGCATTTGATATGATTGTTCACTCTAATCTTTTGTCTAAATTATCTTTCTTTGGAGTGCATGGAGTCCTACGTGAATGGTTTAGGTCTTATGTCTCAGGGAGATCTCAGTATGTTTTGGTTAATGGTGCTTCTTCCTCTACCTTGCCTATTTTGAAAGGTGTACCACAGGGCTCTGTGATTGGATCACTTTTGCTTTTAGTTTATATTAACGATCTTGTTGATGGTCTTCATCCATTTGTGCACCCTATTTATATTTTTCCATTTGTGCACCATATTCAATCAGTTTGACTTTGGAACTCCATCCCTTCTGATGTTCCTTTATTTGTTTCTTGTCGGGTGTTTCCATTTTAAATTGTTTTTTTATCCTAATTTATATGTATCTCTTCTCTTCATTTAATATATTTTTAATGTTATAAAATCTTCTTGGATATCTATAACAATTTTTATCTCTTTTATTAATTTGATTTTTTTTTAGTTATAATTTTTGTTTTTTTCTAAGTTACGTATTTCATAAATGTCATTGTATTGTTAAAGTGTTTCTTTTGTTTGTTTTTTCTGTATTTGCTTTTATATTTATTTGCTTTATTGCATGTGCTTTTTTTATGAGCTTTACAAAAGTGTTTTATTTTGTTGGCCCTTTACAAGCTAAGCTTCTTGGGCATGTAAAAACCTTATGTTTTGCAATTGTATTTTTTTAGTATTGATAAATTGATTGATTGAACTGACAGCAAGTTTCATGACCCATATTTCTTTTCGCTGGTCAAAAATAAAACAAATACTATGTTCCTAACTATCCATATATTCAGTAAAGTAAGACCCTATAGATTGGAAAACAGCATTTGTCACCCCTTTGTTCAAAAAGGGAAATAATCCCACCATAGGAAACTACCATCACATAAGTAAAACTTCTGCTGATGCTAAAATCCTAGAAAGAGTGGTAAATGACTCTGGCATAAAACATTTCAAACTTAATGGGATATTAGCATCCCTGTAACCAGATAGGTGGCATCCATGTCTTCTAAAATAAGCCGCAGAAGACACTGCCGAGCCACTCTCCAAGTTAATCAAAGACTCCCTATGTACCAAGCACGTGCCCACAGATTAGAAAACAGCATTTGACACCCCTTTATTCCAAAAGGGAAGTACAGCCCGTAGAGGAAACTACCATCACGTAATTATGACTTCTTATGTTGCAAAAATCCTGGAGAGTGGTAAATGAATGAATGAAAGAATGATTTTTATTACAAATATTTATAAATACAAAAAGTACAAATGTATTAGATATAAAATTAAAAGAAAAAACAAAAAACAATATAAAAACAAAAAAAATAAATTTAAAGAATAAATAACAAAAAAAAAAAAAAAAAACAATGGCGAGAAAGTTAAAAAAAAAATAAAACCAAAAAAAAAAGATTAAAGTATATTAAAGAATAATATAAGTTTGGTCTATATATTTAAGGAGATTTCCCCACCTGGTCGCAATAACGACGATGAGGTCATCGAGTTCTTAACTTTCTGAAATCTGGCGGTTTTTTCGCCCGGGGGGAAGGCTAAGCAGATATTTTGCTAACTAATAGAACACTATACAGATTGTTTTCTTATCATCAAAACTAAAAAAAGACCAGACAGGTGACAAAGCTACGAGGGGTGGCAAAGGACTTGAAGATCTGTGCTAGAATGCGGCGGTTATTAGGTGTTTGCATGAAAAATTCATCCTATACGCTTGTTGGACTTTCTGTTTGAGATCATTTATTAGACAGGACCGGGTAGCTTTAAGATTAGACCCAAATAGCAAACCAAGGTAAGTCATTGATGCTGCTGCAGTAACAGTATTACTACCTAGTGCAAATATGACAGGCACCAACTCTTTCTTACGACAATTAAAGACGACCACCTCGCTTTTGCTGGAGTTGAATTCTAGGCCTATGTTAGCATATTCGTTAGAAAAAACTCTGAAATTACTCTCTATGCCACTGACGGATCTACTCAGATTTAAAATGTCATCGGCATAATTAACAAGAAACAAATCAATTCCACGAAAATTAAAAGCACGTATTCACCGTCTTCTGAGCCTCGATGATACTGTTATTATAAAGAGGCGGTGATGATTGGCGAATGCCTTTTCGTACTGGTATGAGGAAATCAGATACAGTTGGGCTCTGGTTTTTTAGTACCCTTACTCTAACCTTCAACTTAAAATACATGTTCCTATAAGTAGCAATTATAGATCTGTCAAGACCTCTCTTAAACGCAGAGACAAGCATTTGAGCATGGAGATCCGAATAAAAAGCCCCACGGACGTCGTGGCCTGCAAGTACCACGGTTTCTCCTTTATCATGTGCGTCCATTAAAACATTAGACAATAGGCTATGCACGTGCTCGCGGCTAATATTTCTCTTGAAACCGAACTGCGAATCTGGCGTACTACAAACATACTTTATCTCCTAATAATTAATAACTCCATCAATTTACAAAACACGGGAGCAACGGTTATCGGGCGGTAAGAACAACATTCAGATGGGTCTTTACCTTTCTTGATGACAGGGGTGATTACACCAGTACAAAAAATATCTGGCACTAGACCACAACTAAAAAATCATTTGGAACATAAGTGCTAGATGAACTGTTAACAGTTCACTACCGAAAATCAGATGCATACCACAAATATTATCTACTCCTTTAGAGTACTTCTTTTTTAGTTTAAGGAAAGCTGAGCGAAACATCCAACACACTGGCTACATGGCCAGGATCCGGTTCCAAAGATTCTAAACAGAGATCAAGATCTCTCTCAAAATTGCACTCCAATTCAGGATCAGGTGAAGAAAACTCGCTCCTGAAATAACTAGTCCATTCACTTTGACCAGGGGCGGAATCGTTACTGGATGCTTTTGCAGATCGGTTCTTCTTGATTACTTTCAAAATTTTATTTGAATCGACTCGTAGCAACTCACTGTTTTCATCAATCACACGAGAGCGATGCAAGGCGAGACATTTGGAGAACTGCCGCTTTGTATACAATCGAACACTGTTTACAACGCCTTGTTTAGGACGGCCCGAATCAATCCCCACACTATACCACGTTTTAGTTTGTTGACACGCATTAACCAAAGCTGGGTTTTCCGACCATCCTGGAACTTCTGACCCAATTCTCACTTTACGAATAGGGACCGTGTTTCTTTCTGCACAGCGAAAGGCGTGAGTTATTTCACTACAGTAAATATTTATAAGTATTTGTTTCTCATCACATGCAATCGGCGAGCTTTTGAGTAGTAGCTGGAAAGGGACTTTAATCGTTTCAAGGATTCCATCACACACAGACCTGAACACGGCTAAATTAGCTTTTTGCCTTTCAGTCTTCTGGAACCACTTTTTCTCCTTTGGAGCATCATTTGGGGCATTATTCAGGAGGTCATTAATAATGAAGGCATTAGCCACCGGAAGGTGATCAGAAACACAGAAGCCGATATCAACCTCACTATCACCGTGAGTCCTCAAGTCGGGAGAGCAGAGTAGAAAGTTGAGCGAGGACGTGGACCCGGAATTGTGTACATACGTGAAGTCTACTCTGTTTCCCAGTACCTACAGACTTGGGCAGTCATCGAACAGGATTTGACCTCTCGAATCATTAGCATCAGAGAGGTTAGAAATCATATCTCCGGCAATAATAAATGAAAGTTTTTCCGCCGCGCATAATGTAGCAGCAGCGGCTACTTTTCCACAAGCGATTTTAAACTTATTTTCAGATTGGACATTTCTTTAGTTCGTTGGTAGATAGACTGAGAGCAAAACAGTATTTTTAATTGTCACACCAGTATAAAAGTCAACTTTTTTAAACGTCTAGGCACGGACAATAATAGCAACACCACCAGAGGGATGCCCTCTTCCCGACCTCCTAGAAAGAATGCCAAACACATTTACGTTTTCGTTTAGTTGTAAGAGCTAGAGTCCCTCAGCCGACAGGAAATGTTCCTGCACGCACACAATGTCAAATTTGTTAGCAAGGTTTTCTAAAAGTGGTAATTTAGATAGTACTCCGTCATTTATGTTCCACGTCTCTATTTTCAGAGTGCTGGAGCTAGTCATCGCTTAGATAGGGCCTTTTTGGCTTCTGGACAACAGAAACTGTAGCAGGGGTGCTTATTGGAGCCACAAAGAGCGCACTTCATCTGGTTCTAGCACGGGGTGTCTTAAGAATTAGTGTGGCCTCCTCGGCAGTTTGAGCATCTTACTTTATTAGAGAATTCCTTTGCAATATGCCCATAGGCCTGACACTTATAGCAACGCCTTGGGAGAAAATGAAAGTCCTCGACTGGAATTCGTTTGTAGCCTATATTAAGTGGATATTTCATCAAGGAGGCTAGATGCTGCTTGGTCCCAAATTTCAGTCTGAACGATCTCGTTTTACCGATCTGAGAGGCCTCAGCACAATTATTCACAAGACCGAAAAGATCCTCCTCACTACCACTGGTGGATACGTGCCTGATTATGCCAAAGAACGAAGAAATGGGCACTTTTGCTTTAATGCATGGGTCAGACTTAATAAGAGCCTGTGCAATTGATTTTTCAGACTCTTGACGATTTAGAACAACTTTCCGGACGGTTTTGCAAGATTTCAGTTTGACAATAATTCAACAGTTGCTTCCACATAATTTATAGAAAGAAAAAATTCGTGAAACAGGATCGTCCAGTCTTTTCGGGGGATTCTTCAGCACGACTGCATAAGTCAACACTGTCGCAGTTTGCAGGGGAACAGAGGAGGCTGCCGGTTCGGACTGACTCGCGGATCTCACAAAACTGTCAAACTTAGCACTAAGCTCATTCACTTTCCTGGTCAGTGTTGCTCAGATTTCTCAGGCAATCACAGGAACCTCGTCAGGGTCACATATAACAAAATGCGGCAAATTGACTTTGTTGTTATCGAAGTATTTCAGTGCTTTTATGATATCGAATATGTGGTCAGTAGGTTTGTCACGATTAGTTGGCCTAGTTGACTGGCCTGCCTCAGACCACAGTAATTTCTTTGCATTCCGTATATCATCAGACTCGAAGAACTCTGCAGCTTTGCTCATTATATCCGCACTCTCATTTCCCGCTTTGTACGCCCTTACTGCGAAATTCTTACTTAGTGAGAAATATATATATATATATATATATATATATATATATATATATATATATATATATATATATATATATATATATATATATATATATATATATATATATATATATATATATATATATATATATATATATATATATATATATATATATATATATATATATATATATATATATATATATATATATATATATATATTATATTATATTATATATATATATATATATATATATATATATATATATATATATATATATATATATATATATATATATATATATATATATATATATATATATATATATATATATATATATATATATATATATATATATATATATATATATATATATATATATATATATATATATATATATATATATATATATATATATATATAATATATATATATATATATATATTAGGGTGGTCCTTAAGAGATGGAAATTTTTTTTTTTACTCTTTTTTTATGGGGCACAGTCTGAATTGATTCCATTCTGATTATAATTGAATAATAAACAAACATTTTAGCATTATTTTCAATTTCAGAGGTCCCTACCATAACTATTAGAAATGTGTAAGCGATCTTTGAAAAAAAAAGCACACAATAATGCCATTTAATTAAATAATATCAAACATGACTGTTGAGTTGCTGTACACTAAACAGAAAATAAGTGATTTGCAATAGTGTCCAGCAATAGTAATAGCGTCCAGTCACTTCAATTGTCAAACTACACAGTTCACATATGGGCTTCAGACTGGTTCATCGGTGTTTTTTTGGTTTAATCACTGTAACGCTGTCAGAACTCCTTGACAACTAGCAACAGGAACTATTTCTGTTCTTCAGTTGTTGTGTGCTGTTGGTTATAGTCATCCATCAGTACAACACCACGTTCAGCAATGTCATTGGTTACCCTCATGCAGTGAACTATATAACTGCCTGGTAGTTTTCTTCAACTGACCACAGATCAATATTCTTAGTGAGGACTGATGAAGGCAGTCTAGTAATGCTGAAGAATCTGTTGGTATTCTGCATGACAAAGTTTTCTAACTTCTTCTCCCCGAGTGTCAACGGGTCCACTGTTATCCTCTTCAGAGGGTGCTCTGCTCTTGATGTTTGCAGAGCCGTAACCATATGATGTTTTGTGTCATTTGATACTTTGTCGTCAAAGAAGGCGAGTGCCACCAATTCCTCTGATAAGTACCATAGTTGTCTTATTATTTTGTTCAAGGCAGTTTTTCATATCGATTCTGATATTTTTCTGTAGCTGTAAATGTCCTTTAGAAGTTGGAGGTCAATGCGAGGGGCTGATGGTGCTGACAATGCCCGAAACCATGCTTTCACGTAGATGATCACAGTGAATTGACAAATATCAGCAAGAGCCTTTTCGTGAGTTTGAACTGACTTCTGAACATCCAGATCTTTAGTGCATAGATCGCCTTTGCCATCCACCTTACTTGATGCAGCCCAGCTGGAGCTATGACCGAGATTCCCTTAGATGGCGTGCCACCAAGGAATATCATTGTCAAGTCCAAAAGCTTACGGTAATCATCACAGGGTTGATACAGTCGTGTCTGCATCTCAGCAAATGCTATGATATCTGTGATTACATGTGAAACAGTTGTAAACACACACTCATCTGATGAAGCTGTCTGAAAGTCTGCTCTGTTAATAAACTGCCAGGTGTTCTTAAACCAGTTGAAAATTGTTATCTCTGGGCCTTTGCTAGGACCAAGGCAATCAAGAACCACTGCTTGTAAGACTATTTCTAAGATATGATGTCGACAAGCAAACCAAAGCATGTCCTTGTCAAGTTTTTGTTGAAGAAGGATACAAGCAGCATTTCTTGGACCGGAATTGACAGATATGGTGTCAAAACACATGCACTTTACATTATCTGTAATGTTCCAAGCCACAGCTGCTTTAAAAACTGCTACCGCAGAAGCTTGTTCAGTTCCCGAGCCTAGCTTTGAAACACCAACACGCTGATCTACACCTGCTCCGGAGACCAAAATTGGAAGGCGATCGACAATCTGTCTGCTGAATATATCCTCTCGGAGTTTCCCATCTCAGTGAATAGTTAGAGGAACTGTTGGTTTAAACTCCTGTTGTAGATTTTTAGCTATTACCTGGTATTACCTCATCCTGTCTCTGCGAATTGAAGAGCGATTGACATTGTATTCAGCAGGATCATGACCAAGGTGTTGCAGAGTTGGAACAAGAAGTAATGCAGCACTTCTGTCACTAACTTTAGCCAACTCCAGACAGGCTGACATTTTGTCATCCAATATGTATACTCGTCCTCTTTTTTGACGTTTTGCTGAGGTTGATGGTTTTATATCTTCTGTTTCAGGGTCTTTAATGTCTTGATTTTTTTTGCTGTCAGATGATGATTCCAGTGTCACTTTCTTTTCTCTTGTTGTTCTTTCTTGCCTCTCCTTCTCAATTTTTATGTCATGGTATCCTTTCCTTTTCTGAGATGATGCTCTTTTTCTTTCTAAAACCTTGTCGACACGGCCCATCTTTCCACGGCGTCCTGGTTCCCGCTGCGCTAACAGAAACTAACGGTCTTCTTGAATAAATATCATTTCCATTGCGTTGGTGTGGGCAAGGTCAAAAAAATGTTGAGGCCAACTTTCCAATTTTCGTCCTTCTTTTTCAGTGTTTCAGAACGCTTAGCTTTGTTTTCTTCATTATTCATCAGGTTGTCATACTCCTTAAAGAGACACTGAATTTTGTTTACCACATGTTTCTTGAGTCTTGTTGGAATGTGTGCCTTTGCCCAAACTGCAAGAAGGTCATTGGCTGTGGAATGTTCTGCTTCACAGACTGTCTTGTTCGTCACTTGCTTGTAGTGATAGAATAGCGCCATGACCTCTTTCTTCGATGGTAGTTTTGTTGAAATCAGAGTGTTTGATAATTGCTTGATGAGTCATATGTCTGTTTCACTTCTTATAATTGGTTTTAATATTGCATCAGTACTGTCACTTATACAAACCATGCAGTCTATGCTGTCACTCATTGCTGTGTCAGTGTCAGTGTATCTGCAGCCAAGTATCGGATTAATAAAGTTACCTGTGTCAGTGTGAAGCATAATTAACATATTGCAGTTCATAAAATTAAAAAAAAACCTGAAATTTGCATTTTCACTCACATTGCATGCAACAAAAATAGCGTCCTGTGCTGAAATGCATTGTGGGAAGCCTGCAGATAAATAAGTAAATAAGTCCAGCAGTTCAGAAAGCTACCATGCTGTACTATAGTGTAGGGTTGACTGTTGAAAACTGTGCAAGACATGCAGCATTGAGCAATGAGCAATGAGCATGCAGTAACCAAAAACTTTAACATCTGGTAGGGACCTCTTAATGTCAATATATTTGGCTCTTTTTTGGGATTATGTGGTATTTTAACAATAGAAACAAGATTAGGGGGTGCCTGCTCGAGAAATCTTACTTTGAAAAATAAGGACCACCCTAATATATATATATATATATATATATATATATATATATATATATATACAAGCTCGCCAATGGAGATACCTTGGCCACATACTACGTATGGACAATCTCCTACTACCAAAGACAGCACTCCATTGACAACCGTTGGGTTTACGCCACAGTGGCAGACTCAGAAACACCCAGCGTCAAACATACCAAACAGATCTCAGTAGCCTGCACCCACCAGTCCTACCTGAGTGGGGGGACACACTGGAAGCAGTAGGCCTGTAGGACGATTGAGGACTCTTTCGTGATGACCAGGGTACCTCTGAAAAGTTAATGAATTAAACTGAAAATTTAATTTTGAACCGAAAATGTGACTTATGACCACTATAATAATGAAAAAAAAAATGGTGAATTTAAATTCTTATGAAATTTTACAAAAAAATTGGTAAAAACCATATATTTCATTTACCATATATAATAAAGTTTTGTAGTAAATAAGTGATGAGAGACTTGTTAAATAAATTCACTATTGGTTTTCGACTAAGTTCAATTTATAAATGTGAAAATCACTGTTGCTAGATATGTCTTGTATAGATCATCAAACTTGATTGTATGAGACAAACCCACTTTCTGGATCGTTGAAACAATAGCTCTAATTTCTGCCAGAAACTCAAACAGTTCCTGCCTTACCATTACAGGAGAGTTAATTGAGATTTTTTGGATAAAACTTCTTATGCAAGCGCCTTCAATTCGTATTTCACCACACCTTCTTCAGTTCATATCCTACAACATAGTAGAGTAAGTATTTTTCCCTTAGCAGAAAAGTCATTTTTCTTTCCCCCGGCAGTGCCACCAAAGTTCCAAATATTATTTTTCAGCTTTCAAATAGCCGTTAGTTGATGGTTTGGTTTGAGCTGTAATGTTCTTAAAAAATTGATCAGTTTGTTTCTAACCCCCTCTCACATACAACTAACCTCTCTCTTTCTTCTGGTATTTTTCCTCATTTATTTAAAGTTTCTAATGTTGTACCTTTGTATGAAAAAGGCAATTCATCACTAATTTCAAACTATAGACCTATTTCTCTTCTTCCTGTAATCTCAAAGGTTGTTGAAAAATTAGTGTAAAGTATACTCTCTTTATTTGTATTTAGAACTAATACAACTACAAGAAATTCTCTCATAACTAACCATCAGTATCGTTTTCGTCCCAGTTTTTCAACCTTGCATGCATTTTAAGATGCAACAGAGTTTCTGCACGTTAACCTTAAAAAAGGTTCTAGTGTTTTGTGTTTATTTCTTGACTTTTCAAAGGCATTTGATATGGTTGTTCACTCTAATCTTTTGTCTAAATTATCTTTGTTTGGAGTGCACTGAGTCCTACGTGAATGGCTTAGGTCTTGTGGCTAAGGGAGATCTCAGTATGTTTCGGTTAATGATGCTTCTTCCTCTACCTTGCCTATTTTGAAAGGTGTCCCACAGGACTCTGTGCTAGGATCACTTTTGTTTATAATTTATATTAATGATCTTGCTGATGGTCTTCATCCATTTGTGCACTCTATTCTATTTGCTGACAACAGTAGATTTTTCAGTACTGCAAAGAACCTGCCATCTGCCACTTCCCTTGCTCAAGGTCTTCTTGATCAGGTAAAAGATTGGTGCTGATCAAATGGTATGACGCAACAGCCAAAAAAGTGCCATTGTCCACCTCAGGACCCCTTATCCTGTGAGAAACGCAAGGGAGCTAATTATCCTGATTTATGTGAATAATATTCTACTGCAAGCTACAGTTGTGAAATCTCTTGGTGTGTATCTTGACTGTGTTCTTTCTTTCAAACCCCATAAAACTCATACCTGCTCCCTTGTCCTCTGCCAATCTTCAATGTTACAAAGGATTAATTCATTTCTTCCACCAAAATGCTTTTATTTTTCATTACCTGTCTTATTGCTGTTCTGTCTGCGGTGGTACTAATATAGCTCTTCTCTGCTCACTTAACAAGAGCCCAAAATAGGGCAGTGCCTATTTTGAAAGGTGTCCCACAGGGCTCTGTGCTTGGACCACTTTTGTTTTTAATTTATATTAATGATCTTGTTGATGGTCTTCATCCATTTGTGCACCCTATTCTTTTTGCTGACGACAGTAGCTTTTACATTACTGCAATGAACCCGCCATCTACCACTTACCTTGCCCAAGGTCTTCTTGATCAAGTAAGAGATTGGTGCTAATCAAATGGTATGACTCAACAGCCAAAAAAGTGCCATTGTACACCTCAGGACCCCTTATCCTGTGAGAAACGCAAGGGAGCTAATTATCCTGATTTATGTGAATAATATTCTACTGCAAGCTACAGTTGTGAAATTTCTTGGTGTGTATCTTGACTGTTTTCTTTCTTTCAAACCCCATAAAACTCATACCTTTCTCCCTTGTCCTCTGCCAATCTTCAATGTTACAAAGGATTAATTCATTTCTTCCCCCCAAATGTTATGCTTTTATTTTTCCTTACCTTTCTTATTGCTGTTCTGTCTGGGGTGGTACTAATATATCTCTTCTCTGCTCACTTAACAAGAGCCCAAAATAGGGCAGTGAAGGCTACTTTTCTTCTACCTTGATTTTACCCTTTCTCTGATCTTTATAATGATACTGGAATAGCTCTGCTGGATCGCATTGTGGGTTAAAGTTACCTTTATTTAGCACATTCTGCTTTTCCAGGTATACTTCCACCGTCTCTGCAGTAGTTTTTCTTATGGTCAGGCTCAGGTAGGTACTCTTCTTTTTTATGTATTATTTTAGCAAATTTATTTTACCCAAACAACCATATACAGAAGCTCAGAGGTCTCCTGTTATTCAATCAGTTTTACCTTGTAACTCCATCCCTTCTGATGTTCCGGTATTTTTTTCTTGTCGGGTGTTACCATTGTAATTTTTTTTTTCTATCCTACTTTATATGTCACTCCTCTTCATTAAATATGTTTTTAATATTATATAATATTTTTTGATATCTATCCTAATTTCTATCCATGTCATTCATTTAATTTTTTTTCAGTTATAAGTTGTGTTTTTTTCTAAATCCCATATTTCTTAAATGTCATTGTCTTGTTCCAGTGTTTTTTTGTTGTTGTTATATGTATATGCTTTATTGCATGTGCTTTTTTGTGTACAAAAGTGTTTTATTTTGTTGGCCCTTTACAAGCTAAGCTTCTTGGGCATGTAAAAACCTTATGTTTTGTAATTGTTTTCTTTTAGTATTGATTGATTGAATTGACAGCAAGTTTCATGACCCTAATTTCTTTTCTCTGGTCAAAAATAAAAAAAATACTATGCTCCTGACTATCCATATATTCAGTAAAGTAAGACCCTATATTCTGCTGATGATGGTACAAAATCCAAATGTAGAAAAACGTTGTTGTCAAAAAAGGATTTTCTTAACCTCTTGGATAGATAAGGATGATTTCAAAGCTGGCAGAAATTTTTTAAGACGTTTGGTTCAAAATTTTTCTTCCTCTATATTCTCAGATTTCTTCTCTTTGTTCTAAACATTTGTAACATATTTTTTACCTAGACTGTGTACGAGGTTTGCCCTTATAATTGATTTTCCGGTCTGGGGTTATAATTTATCATTGTCTTATTTTCAAATTTTTGTAACATACCTTTTTAAATTGGATTCTAGGACAGGTTTTCTGTTTCTTGTTAGAATGTTTCATGAGTGACTTATAAGCAGAACACATATCTTTAATGTTGGAAACACTTTAGACCTGAATACAGACCTTTGGTTGACAAATTTTTTGAATTAATGGCACATTCTTCAGTTTAAATTAAGATGGTGGAATGTTGAGCAAAAGTACCTTTGAATGAAAAAAATTATGCCAATTGCAGGAGTTAGCTGTAGTCAACCATGTTCTATTTTTTAATTAGTCATTTGAAAAAAAAAACGAATTGTAAAGGTATAGATCTCAAAGAAGCACACGAATTGAACTACCAGTTATTGTCTGTTATTAGTAGCACATTAGGTACAGACCTAAACAAATGTTGAACACACAGAAATCCAACATCCAATGGAGCTCATTGAGATTCATAGTCCAAATATCCTCAAACAACTTAAATTACTAGATATCAAAAATTCAGTTGGGCCACATAGGTTACATTCACGTCTTCTAAAAGAAGTTGCTTAAGACATTCCTAAGCTACTCTCCCAATTATTCAAAGTCTCCCTATGTACCAAGAAAGTGCCAATAAAATGGACAACATCATTTTCCAAACATTTGTCCAAAAAGGGAAATAATCACGCAATAGTACACTACCATTACATAAATGAAACTTCTACTGTTGCAAAAATCCTAAAAAGAGTGTCAAACGACTCGGTCATGAAACACCTCAAATTTAATGAGATACTAGCATCCACATAACCAGATATGTTGCATCCATATCTTCATCAGAATTTTGCTAACGACGTCGCCAACTCACTCTCCCATTTAGTCAAAGTCTCCCTTGTTCACAAGGAAGTGCCAACAGATTGAAAAACGGAATTTTCACACCTTTGGACTATAAGGTACATAAAGCCAGTTCATACAACTACCATCACATAATTAAAACTTCTACTCTTGCTAAAATCTTGGAAAGAGTGGTAAGTGATTATGTCACGAACCACCTGAAACTTGATATGATAGTGTCAACAAGCCAACATAGTTTTTAACCAGGAAAGTCTGTACAAACAGATTTACTGAAGACTTATAATTTTATAACATACCTGATTGATCAGGGCATACCTATGGATGTCTTGCTGCTTGACCTTGTTAAAGTGTTTGACAAAGTTCCACATCTACACTTGAACATAAAACTCATCTCATGTGGAATTTATGAAGGCCTTGTGGGCTGGATCTCAGCCTTTCTTACAGATAAAACAGAGAGAATGAAGGTTTTTACTAATGAAGGAAAATCAATCCTCTCTGAAAGATGTGGAGTCACATCTGCAGGTGTCCTGCAGGGTAGTGTTTTAGGACCTACTGTATTCAATATCAATACAAAGGATATTTTTCAATTAGCTAAAAATCATCTAACTCTATGCTAATGACTCAAAGTCATTTGTGCAGTGATTCATGAGTCACTACAAGAAGATCTTGAAAATATTCAAAACTGGGCAACAATATGGTGGATGAGCTTCAATATTGACAAATGTAGAGTGATCCATTTTGGCAAGTCCAACCCAGGTTTCAAGTATACTATGGAAAATCCAGTTGTAAATAACATTCAAGAGATATAGAGTGTGAATGAAAAGAGGGATCTCGGAACCATTATTGAAAACCACTATAAATTCCGTTCAAATTGAAAGAAGAGTGTGTCTCATGCAAACCCTTTCCTAGCACTCCTATCACCAGGACACAGGAGTCACATGCAGCTCCTTGAAGGGGTGCAATGCAGAGCCACAAAGGCAGTATCTAAGACGAGAGACTAGCCTTATGATTCAAATTTGAAGGAACTGAAATTATCTACACTGGTTTACTGACAACAAAGAGCTGATATACTGCTAAGCTTACTTCATAAGACCCCCTGCCCCCAATTCATTTGTCAATTTCCCTAAATATTGGCACTGACAGGAGGAGAAATTCAAAGAAGCGTTTCAAACCATCTGGCAAAACTTTACACTAGCAACAGTTTTTCTCCTGCCATGTAGTACACCACTGAAATAGCTCTCAAATACAACAGTCTCAGCTCCTAATGATGAAGTTTTAAAAAAGATATTAGATTTTGAATGGAATGGTGTTCCCTGAAAAACCAGTGGAATGCATTTGATGTTAAATCATTCATATCATCAAGTATGGAGCAATTAACAGATCAAGATGGATCTTAATTTGGTCCAAAGTATAAATTAATGTAATAGAATAATGGATCTTGAGAGAGATATTCAAGAACAAAAAGAGAGATACCTTTATATTTCTACTTATATATTTTTTTTAATGGTTTTGTTCATGTTTATTGAAATTTATTTCTAACATTTAACACTAGGCTATATAATAAACTAACAAAAATGATGCAATTTTCACTTTATAACATACAGCAAAGCATGAATAATGAATTATATTTCCTTGTTTTTTTTTTCTGTTATGAATAAGTTTTTATGATTGGTTGTGTTTTTTTTTATACTTAACTCAAGACTATATGATACCCTGCGTGGGGCAGTCAGGGACATAATTTGCTTTGGGGCAGGGAAGGGGCTCCTGCCCTATCCAAGCTCTATTTTGCCCCCCCCCCTCTCAGGCTGAAATTTAGTTTCTGCAAAAAATCTTGTCAAAACTAAGATAAGCCTGCATAATTCAAGCATCCAGAGAAGCCAGTCAGTTTTCTTTATTATAGCCTATCTTTATCTTTAAGGCAATTATTTAATAGGACTCATTTTTCAGTTTTCACTTGATTTGGGAAATTTTGCTCCAACTTTCCTCCCCCCTCCCAGCATTTTGAGCAAATTACACCACTGGGGGCAGCTACAGAGGAGCTATCAAAAAACACAAACTAAACTATAAAAACTAATGTAAAATTAGCAATCTGAAAGTTTTTCTCTTTTTGTTCCAGCATGTTTCAAATTGTAACTTATAGAGACCTTCACCAAAGGAACCTTTTGGCAAGACATAAACAAACATATGCAGATGTCATAAATTAAAGTTTGCTACAGCCTATATTAAATGAAGCAAAATCCTTTTAAGCAAATAAGAAATTATCCAACTTGGAAAATAATTGAAATTTTAGACAAAAATAGAATTATCTTGCTAGCCAAATACAATAAAGCATAAGAGCCAGCTTAGTATCCCTAACTAGGTGGAAAATGCTTCACCTTTATGCTTGTGATATATATATCAAACTAGACAGATACGTAAATCTTTCATGCAAACTAGTGATAATATCCAACTAGTCAGACATTTTTTTCACTTAGACATAGCATGAACATCTAAATTGGTGGATAACACTTTGTCATAGTCCTTCTGATATTAATCCAACTATGTACTAAAGTAACTTCCTGTCTAGTTAAATATATATCAGAAAATCTAAGACTCAGCATTATCCACCTAGTTAGATATTCTTGCTGTGTCTAAGAGAAATGAATTATGTGGCTAGTGAGATATTAGCCCCAAACTTCTTAGAGAATCTTCTTATCTGCCTAGTTGGATATATATATCAGAAACACTAAGCAACATTATCATCCAACTAGGTAGATATTCTCTCTGCATAAGAGAAACAGTTTATCTGGCTGATTGGATACTAACACCAAACTGCTTAGAGAATCTTCTTATCTGCCAAGTTGGATATATATCTGAAACACTAAGCTATGTTATTATCCAACTAGTTAGATATTCTGTATATTGCATAGTCAAATATTTGGTAAAGTTCTACAAAATCATATTATTGAGTTAGAAATAAAGTGAATACACCATTTGATGCCTTTTTTTATGCTGATTATGAATATAATAATAATTTCTATATGAAATTAATTTCAGCCCCCCCCCCTATATATACCTAACCTAACCCTGTATTGGCATATATAGGGGGGGGCTGAAATTCATTTCTGATAGAAATGATTATTACATTTGTAATCAGCATAAAAAAAAAGGCAGTCAATATCTACAAAATCATATTATTGAGTTAGGAATAAAGTGAATACACCATTTGATGCCTTTTTTTATGCTGCTTAAAAATATAATAAGGATTTCTATCGGAAATGAATTTCAGCCCCCCCCCCCCTATATAGGCTATACCTAACCCAACCTAACCCGGACTTGGCCGCTATAGGGGGGGGCTGAAATTCATTTCCGATACAAATGATTATTACATTATTTATCAGCATTAAAAAAGGCATCGAATGGTGTATTCACTTTTGTCCTAACTCAATAATATGATTTGGTAGAACTTTACCAAATATTCAGCTAGGTAGGTAAAGGTGTATGAGTCTTAAAAATATTATTATCTGTCTAGCATGATATTTTATCTTAATACTAAGTGTAGTTGGATATTATTTTTAATTTCTATAGAATGTAATTTTTTAAGAATATCCATTGGGCACCTTCCCATAAATTTCACAATAAAAGGACACAATACAGAGAAAGCAAATATCTTACAGATAGAGGGATGAGGGATGGAATATATTGAAACTACCCTAATATGAGCTGATACTCCTATGTCAGACCTTCGACAACAGATATAATGACAATATCAAATTGATGTGAGTTCAAAATTATTGCCAGATGTTACATCAGTGATGCGATGTACTTGACATTAGATTGCGCACCAGGCCTTTTTGACATTAGATTGCAAACCAAAAATCGCCGGCTGTGTCATTTATTGAGTTGGTTTATGGTGCCGTTTGAAATTCAGGGGAAATTATCTATTGTATGAATATATGCAAAAAAAAAGAAATTCACAGACACCAGACCGGGTATCCGCAAATTTTGTGAATTTTTAATTTCATAGTAATAGAACTCATTATTTTTTGTATTCAGTCTTAATTGACAGATTTTGACACCAGAGTCCAAAATTTGAAAGAGTGAAGCAATTTGACTGATTAAATACGCTTTCGAAGTCAAAGTTTCCGTTCTCAGTCTCAGACCTTACAAGCAATATATTTTCCTCAGTTCTCTGGTATGTCAGAGAATTAAATAAAAGCAGGAATTAAAGAAGACCTAATTAAAGAAGATAAAACAATTAAAGAAGAATTAAATTAATGAATTAAAGAAGACCTACTTTCTGGCTGATATGCTGATTTATTCCTTATCTACAATAGAAACTGTGATTAAAGAACTAAAAAAGGAATAAGTACTCAGTATACTCGTCTTGCAAAATAAATAAGTTGTACAAAAACGTGGAAGTTAATGGTGCATTTGACAAAGATAACTAATAGATAGAAGTATCTAATGAAGAACTAAAGTAAAGCATGATCCTTGAAGGTCATCTCTACAAAATGTAATTTATGTAATTGACATCAAAGTATACTTTTTTTATACATTTTTTTTATGACATTGAAATTATAAGCTTAAAAAATATGAAAATTCTCAAAGTTCTTTATGATAACAAAATATTTCTTAGAATTCTAAATATAAATAAGAACAACAAGCACGACGACGGCCAAAGTTTACCTTTCAATGAATTTTGAAAATGATTTGTTCATTTTTTTAATCAAATATTATATTTATCTTTGACAAGTATTCAAGATCATCTTCAAAGTTAAACAAAGTTAAACGGAAAACCCCTCTTCTATATTGCCAAAAAATTTCTTCAAGAGTTTTATATTAATTTTCATTGTCATTGGATGGTTTTTTAATGTCTTAAATATCAATAGTAAATATATTTATCATAACAGTCGTAGGATTAAAGCCCCCGCAGTACTTTCCCTAGCAATCTAGCCAAAGTTGGATGTCTCAATAGAGTTAAGTATTTTCAGTTGCATTCTGTTTTAAATTTTGTAATTGACAAGATTCATAACAGAAAACACTTTCTCAACGAAGGTGTTGCTGATGGGTAAGCCTAAGACAGAAAGAGCTGCTTGAGCTATGTCAACAAAGGTCAGCTTTTCCCACTCTCTTCTGTATTTTTTTTTTATTAAAACTTGACATTTTTCCCATATCTGATTTTCACACGAAGGATAACGCACGCTTTGATAGTTTAAAATTAAGTTGTCAGGGAGCCTGGAATGCAATTTGAGAATCCCTATGGGGCTCTAAAAATTTCATCTGTCTTTATTGTCAGTTTCCTGAATCTGTCAATAAAACTTGTCAGTAAACTCTACACTTTAAGATTTTGAGTTTTATCATTGTAAGTGTGAAAGCAAAATACGCCCACTTTGTACCGAATTGTTCTAACATGCACCAGATCGGCACAATGCGCCAATTTGAAAATTCAATGTACAATCGACTAAAAAAAAAACGCCCAAATGGCACAAATTCACATCATTTGGTAACACATTGTCAAATTATGAAGAAACTGTATGATTCTGAAGGCCCTAAAAGTGTATCCAAATTGGAGTTAGTTTAAACGACAACAAAACAATGTTAATGTCGTCCTGAAAATTATTACAGAGCACCATTTTAGAAAAAATTTCCCAATTCCAGAATTTGTGTGAGGGTATATGGACTATCATACAGTCCTTTTTCCACTTTGACTTGAAAATGATATCTTCAAATAGTAAACAATCCTTCTTTGTCTTTTGAAAAAAGCCCTGGTTATAAAAAATACCCCTTTCAGTAAGGTTCTTACTTTACAGGCAAGAGCCGTTTCAAGGGTCAGTGGTGGCCAAGGATAAAATAAATTACAGCACCCTCTTCTCGACTCAAGTATAAGCAAAAAAACGAATAACAGTGAAAAATTGAACCAAAGTAGGCAAGTCCCCAACCCCAGCTCAACCCTAGAAGTACCGGCGCAACCTCAAATTGAATTGCCTCAACTACGAGATGAGATATTTCTTCCCAGAAGTTTAAGGCTTGTTCGCAGAGCAGTGCAAGTACGACCATTTCTACTCACTCTCGTTATCTTCTACAATATAGAACTCTACAAATAAAAAAAACTTTTAATTATAATATTAGTGAATTGTAGCATAAACTTATAAATTCACATTCCAGTATTAGGTGGGAATTATATTATTTTTATATAATTGAATATGTCTAGAATCTCTAGTCTTCCAAAACCCATCTTAATCTATGCACAGTCCTGTTGTTAAGAAGGTGTATGTGCAGCATATAGGATAAGCTAACAGTGTGGAATTAAAAACTTTATAGGATGTTGAACCAACCAAAATATACTCTGTACATTAATCTTTTTAAAATACTTTATGCACTATGTGAAATATTTTGGAAACAGTTAAATGTATTAAGTTGAAACTTTCAGGGAATTATGAGGCTAATGTTTCTTTCGATTAAAAGATACTTTTTGCATCTTAGTTGTCAAAAAGACGTGTTCATAATACTTTAGGAACGACTAGTGGTATTTGTAGAAACTTTCAGGGAACGTTAAAGGGGGTGTTTTACACCTAGAGGAGGGGGAAAGAGGGGGAAAAGCTAAACTACTGCTTGGAATCATTTTGTATGTTTTAAATTTGACTTGAATATACAATCTAATATAATCTGTACTTAACTGAAAAAATTAAAATGAATTTACTAAAGAAAATGTGCATTGTCAGTTTAATATTCATATGCTGATATTTTTTCTTTAAAATTATAATTAATTTTTTATTCCTAAAGCTATAAAAGTAAAAATAATTAAAATAATTTTTTCCGGTTAAGTACAAATTACATTCGAGCTTTTAAAAAGCATGGGGATTAGAACCCTACCCATATTAATATCTGCTTGTTTTGAGTTTGACTCAGTTATTTATTTCAATATCTGTTAGTTTTCGGTTTCATTTATCTATTAGTACTGACTTGTGGTAGCTGTATGCTTGGCAGATTATTTGATTCTACTTTTGGTTTGATGGAGTTTTTTACTGTTTTTGAAAAACTTATGTTGTAGAAAAAGTTTTTTTAATTAATTTCTGTCCGTTTTATATTGACATAGTCTTTTTCAAGGAGAAAGACTGAGCCTCTTCTAAAGTTAACAACCATCCCTTCCGTAAAAACCTTAACTACCCCCTGGGCATAACTTACAACCCCAGGCCCTTATCTCATGGGTTTGTTTCAACCCCAAAAGTTTTTGATATGCTGAACAAAATTGCTATCTCAAAATTTTGAATGGTAGTGCTTGAGGAGATGAGGGGAGTAGGGAGAGAGGAGTTTGCCCTTTGATCACTTTTGGCTAATAAAAAAGGAACTAGTCTACTCAATTTCAAACTGAATGAACCCTTTTTGAAGCTTCTACGACAAAACTTTCAATAAGAACCAGATACGCTCCAAGGGTATAACTTACAAAATTTGTCCTGAGGGCTATGGAGAGATGTTTGTCATCCTCAAAGAAATAATTTCAAGACCTTTCAACTAGGATGAACAAATTGGCCATATAAAAATGTTGATCAGAAAAGTTTGGGGAAATGATAGGAGTGGGAGGTGATACTCCCTCCGATTAATTTCGACTATTAAAAAGGGCGATACCCCTCTCAATTTTCAATTGACTGAACACTTTTTTAATTTCTTGCCACAACTCTATCTCTAAAACAATTTTATGACACTAGGGCATATCTTAAAATCTTAGCCATATGGCTGTGGGGGGGATTTAAGAATCAAAAACATACTTTTAGTACCCGTCAACTACGGTCTACAAACGTGCTAAATCAATATTTTTAACGGCAGTACGCAGAAAACTGATTGGGTGTAGGGAGGGGGCAATCCCCCTCCAATCCCGTGTGACTATTAATAAGCTTAATAGACCTATCAAGTCACTTTTATATGTGAACATAATGAAGTATATACGACAAAAATTACTATAAAAACATTATATGCCCCCAGGTCGAAATTTACAACACTTGCCCTGAAGGTTTTCATCATTTAGGATCGTATTTCCAGAATTTTAAACTACGTTGCAAGAGAAAGCTCTTAATAATTTTATGGAATGTTTTTTTGGAAATGGTGGGCGTGAGAGGGGGGCTAGTTGCCCGACAATTACTGCCAACCATAAAAAAGATCACAAGTACTATAAAGGCCTCATCTAATAATCTCGTACTTAAGTTTCTATAAATGCAATGACTAGATAAATCTTATATGCCCCCAGGGCATAAATTAAAACTCGTATCCTGAGGACTGTAGGGAGGGGGGTTTCATCCTCAAAAACCTATTTTCTAGAATATTCAGCTACGTAAAAAAGTAGCTACTTTGAATTTTTGACTGGGTTTTAATTTTTAAATGGTGGGTGTGAGAGGGGGTTGGTTGCCCTATACTCACTTTCTAATATTAAGGAGTGTACTATCACTATTAATTTCCCATGGAATTAGCCTTTTTCCATGTTTCCCCTACTGCATTGTCTATAAAAAAACATTATATAGACCTAGGCCATAACTTAAAGCCCACGCCCTGAGGGGTGTGGGGGGTTTATGATCCCCAACGACATAATTTCCCGAACTTTCAACTACGTTGAAAAAAATGGCTATCTCAAAATTTTGATTGAATGTTTTTGGGGAAATAGTAGGCGTGAGAGGGGGGTTAGTTGCCCTCCAATCACTTTCAACCATGAAACAGTGCACTGGCAATTTCCATTTCAAATTGAATTAGATTTTTTTAAATTTTTTTCGACAATAATTTCAATAATAACCTAGTATACCCCAAATGTACAGCTTACAACTCTTGCCCTTGGGTTTTCGGGGGGAGTTTCATTCTACAAGGCATAATTTACATATTTTTCATCTACTTATTACAAAATGTCTATCTTAAAATTTTGATTGGATGTGTTTTGGAAAATTGTGGAATTGGGATTGGTTTTATTTGCTTTCAAATCATTTTCGACTATCAAAAAAGGTGCTAACCCTCTGAATTTCCAATCAAATGAGCCCTTTTTAAGTTTATATGACAACGTTTTCTATAAAAACCTTGTATGCCCCCAGATCATATGTAACAACTCTTGCCCTGAGGGCTGTTTATGGGTTATCATCCTCAATGACATACTTTCAAGAATTTTCAACTATGTTAAGCAAAACGGCTATGTTAAAAGGTAGTGCGCAGGGGTGTGGGATAATTGTAGGCGTGAGACGGGGGTTAGGTGCCCTCTAATCACTCTTGTCTTTTAAAAAGGCACTATCACTTTAAATTTCTGATCGAATAAGACTGTTTTCAAGTTGCATCGAAAAGGCTTTCTATAAAACCTTTTATGTGCCCAGGGCATAAGGAAAAAGGACTTCCCTGAGCGATGTGGGGGGGGGAGGGTGTCATCCGCAAAGAACTAATGGCAAAAAATTACAACGCAGGTGAACGACCCGGCCATATAAAAATTGTCAGATCCGGCGTGTGGGGAAAGTGTTGGCGTGAGCAGGGGGTTAGTTTCCCTCCAGTAACTGTTAACTATTACATAGGGCACGAGCTCTTTGTTTTTCCAATTGAATGAGCCCTTGCCCAAGTTTCTTAGACACATCTTTCATTAAAAACAGTATCGACCCCCCGGAGCTTCATAAAACCCCTGTTACGTGGGGCTGTGGGGGGGGGGAGTGTCCTCTAAAAAGAAATAATGTCCATAATTGTACCATAATAATATCAACCCGGGTATCGCAATATTTTTAGTACAATTTGTTGGGAAAAGTGCGGGCATGGAAAAGTGTTAGTTGCCGTCCATTAGCTTTCGACTATTAAAAAAGGCACATAACCCTTCCAATGTCCAATCAAATTAGTCCTTATCAAAATTTTTAAAACAAATCTTTCCATACAAAGTGCCATGTTTTAAAGAAACCAAAAAATAATCCATTGTGCCAGCATCTTTCTTTTCTTAGTCAGCGCTATTGCACTGTCAATGAAAGCAATGTGTACTTTGCACTTAATTGAAAACTGTATTTATCTTGAATAGTGTGCTTGTATGTTTCGAAACAACGACAAAAATTAAAACATAAATCATTATAATAATCAAGATGACTCGAAATAAATAATGAACATAAATTGAATATTTAATACAAAATGTCATTAATTCCTAGAAATTCATCAATTAAACATTTTAGTTCACTGTAATTTCTCATTTTCTATATTGTAAATATAAAAACAAAATATTTGCAACATAATTCATCAGAGGCAACGATAAAGCGTTGTACATAGTACATAAGGCTTATATATTTTTTCATTTATCTTTTGTATTTTTTTTCACACATGTACTTTAAATATAAGAGACTGTCGTAAATGTTTTGGAGGGGGATAATTCAATTATAAATCATAATTTATATTTACATGTTTAAAATTAAATTTATAAGAAGGCAACAAGGCTAATCCGCCTTTTTTTTGCCAAATGCTTCCTCTAAAATTTTTAAGAACATCATTTTTTTTAAGAGAGTTCAATTATCAAAAAAAAAACTCGAGGTTAATACAACCCCCCCAGGGCCCCGGAAAAGATGGTGTAAGTTTTGTTTGGGGGACATATATGGTTCGTCTCAACTGGATCTTAGTATAAACTTCCGAGAGGGCTTATTTAATTAGAAATTGAAATTTCTAGTTAATATTCTAAGAATCAAGAGATCCTAGGGCTACCAGCTTCTCGCATCAAGACCTTTTTTCCCCAAAGACTCCAGTGTCAAACAAATAATTCTGTGGAATAACCAACACACCGGAGTCAAACCCACTCCCGGGGCACGGGGGCAGATCTTGTAAGTTATACTCAGTGAATATATATGGTTCTTATCGAAGGGATGCTCACATAAACTTTATAGAGTGCTCGTTTTATTGGATACTGATAGTTCTAGCTAACTTTTAAGAGTCAAAAGTGATTATAGGGCAGCTGGCCCCCTCCCCCCATGCCCGTTTTTCTTCAAATGCCTCCAAAAGAATTTGTGGGAAACCACTTTTTGTGAAAATAGTTAAAACGTCAGACAACAAACTCGGTGTCAACACGACCCCCAAGGGCCCGAGAACAGGCGTCGTAAATTATGCCCTTGGGGCATTTATGGTTCTTATGGAAGAGATGCTCATATAAACTTTAGAGAGAGAGCTCAATTGATTAGAAATTGAAAGTTCTAGTTAACTTTTTGATATTAAAAATTAAGCGGTGGGCAGATATCCCCCTCTCCGACTACGTTTTTCCCCAAACCCCGAAATATAAAATTTTTAGATCGCATTTTTGTTAAAATATGTTGAATAAAAAAAAACCACAACTCTGCTGTCGAGTGGAAAAAGTTTTTTTTTCCAGTAAGTAAAACTATTTGGAAATTAAAAAAAATTTTTTATCTATAATTATCAAAATTTGAAATTTTAATTTTGTTCATTTTAAAAAAGTTTTTTTTTGTTTTTTTTTTTAAACTAGTTATTTTTTTTAGGGTTTTAATTTGTGTACTTTAAATTTAAATAAACTAGACAGAATTAACATTTGGACACAAGATGTTCGCTTTTTCGTGACGATATTTAGCTTCTTTTGTCATAACCAGGATTCACTTCTTAAGGAAAAAACTATTAAAAACTCAAAATGGAGATCGAAATATATGTGTACTACATTTTTTTTGATATTATAAAATGAACGTCAACAGAAGCAAGTTTTAAATGAAAATAAAAATAAAGAAGCAAATTTAAAAATTTTTGGTGTTGGGAATACTACCCCCCCCTCAAAATTTATAATTATATATTTAAATATTCGACAAAAACTTTAATACTATAAAATAAACAACAACAAGAAAATCACATCTAACTAAATATGATTTAATTCCTTTAAAAAATTAAGCGATTTTACTTGCATATACTCGCAGGGGGACACACGATAAAATTAAATAGTCATTCTTCAAAATGAAGTCAGATATAACACACTCAGAGTCGGGGTAAGCTTAAATCAAGACAACTCAATCAACATAGTGACATTCATTACTAGTTTTCAACTTTTTCACCAGCTTTCTGTAGCACACTTTTAACTTGATTACAAAGCTGATTAATCCAATTTAACTAACTGCACCAATAAGGAGGTGAGTATTCCAAATCTAAAGCAAATACTAGTAATACAAAGTTAAGCATGTATCCTCACATTTAGAAGTGTAATTCAGGGATCAACAAACCCAATATTTGATGATTTAGTATAACAGCGTCATAAGTACATAAACTATGTCACAAATAAATTTACCAAGGGACACACTTTTAATCAGCATTAAGTTAAAAACACTCGTCTAAAAACCAGGGGCTTCACAAATTCCTTTACAACCGATACTGACTGAACAATTATCATACTGAATTTTACCAGATGCATTTTACTAAGGATAACAACTACGCCAACCCCCTAAGTGCGTTTCACTGTAAGTGATATTTAGCAGTGCACATATAAATTGGGTAAATAACCAAACACATTGTCCTGTTTCTTTGTTCCCAAATTGCTAGAACTTGCGCTCTATCGTCATGCACAGCAATAACACTGAACTTCGAAAGTCACTCGCTGAATCTTAAATTTTAGCAACTCACCCCCAAATATAGTAACGTCTCTAAATAGACATTTTAGTTTGTTGCTGATTAAGAAAGAGACCCCTATATACCTGCAATAGGGGTTAAATCTCAACAACGTATAAAAAACACGTCAGTTAGAAGGAATGAAGATTGTACCACCTTAGTTAAAAATTCAAGATATTTAATAAAAAGATGGATCAGGAGAACATATTTTGTAGTATTCATCTAGTCTTGGGTATACTGTCAAATTCAATTCCAAATATCTTCTGTTCTAATGTGCAATTTCAAAGGAATGGTGTTCTTCTTGTGTGATTTTTCCTTTGCATCATAACAATTTTATGAAATAGAAGTCAAGATAGTTAATGAACCCTCCAAGTCAATGGACCGGAAACTTGCTGTTACCCTTAAGTTATTATTTTTTTCAGTAAAAGCATAGTTTGTCGCTATTTGTAACTCTTATTTGTTTCGTAACTTATGTATCGATTCTAGGGATGACGTTAGTAGTCTCGGATGAGCACAGGACCTCCACAACTGAGAAAAACATTCTGACACTATGCACAGAATCGGGATTAGTGAAGTTCAATTTATCAAGGAAGCCAAATGGAGTGACTTCAATCGTGTGTCTGGAGTTTAACCGAGTGTATTTGAGTTGCTAAGATTCATAGAAGCTTAATGTAGAGGTCCTTAAGGTAGTGAACTTCAACCTCCAGGCTGTACTATTAGAAATCAGTCTACGGATTAGGTATGGGATAAATCAGGTTTATAGTGATTGCAAAGTAACATCAACCAAGTGAATAGTCAAAACTTGATAAAATAGAACTTTGATAAATATTTTTCATACGATAATAGAGTTTCAAAACTTCGCAAATTAGATACAGTAGATGACAATATTCAATTATTTGAGGATTTTACGATGATAATACATTATACAGTGATATGAGTTTGAAAAAAAATAGAACTCAGGTGGACATAGTTTTTTTCTAATAAAAAATGTTTGATCAAAAAGTTAGAGTTGATTCAGAAACTAGAGATTTAAGGAAAGAAGAAAATGTTGAAAATAGGGGTACACTAGTTAAATGGTTCAGCGTCACAGACCAGCAGGAATTTTTTTGACGGTTAGTTCAGGGCTGAACTATCAAACACCAGTTCCCCATCGCTTTGGAAAACGTCTTAAATTAATAAAAAAAAGAAGACACAGTCAATTATAACATTTACTATACAATATATTTAATGCCTAGTCTTTATAAATATAAGATTTAGTATTAAATTCTAGATTATTATATTAGATATTAAATTAAATTATTTATAATGAATAAGTGGTATGATTTAAAAATTTGTAATGATTTTGACAGTGCCCAGTTCTTCAGCCATTAGCGGAAAATATGCAAAAAGGAGGATGTATGTAGATTTAGAAAAAAAATTTTATACAATGCATTATACAATATACAAGAGTTAGCATATTATACATAGAATTCTATAGGTCAGACCTGCCAAAGCTTTTTTGTAAGGATATTAGCTGATAACTAACGCAAAATTTGGTATGGTGCAGGTAAGTGCTTCAGAATGCTGCTTTCTATGGCCTTATTCGTTTCATCACCAACCTTTTGTTATTAAAAAAAAAAAATATATATAGCTGGTCTATCATATTTGAGGTTGAACACAGTGTGTATCTTTAAATACCACCTGTACTTTGTTCACTATAGCCAATAGCAAGACACTAAACTACCCATGCCTAAGTTGAGCATAAAAAATAAGTGGACATTTATCTGCAGAACTCCAGGAGAAAAAGATGAATAACAATTTTTCATAACGAATTTATAGAACCTTTCGTCAAAAATTTGGGCAGTGTGCCCCTTTGAACGAAATACACAATATCGATATGTAACACAATTAACAAATCAAAACATGTTGCAGCCAATCAGCAAGAAAAAAACACCCTTATAAGTTTATTGTGGAATCACACGAGTTAATAAAAACTAAACCGTTGACTTAAAATATATATGCCTCAAATTTATACATTCAGGTCAATTGACAATAAAAACTAAGCTGTTAAAATAAAAAAAAAAATTTAATATGTATACAAAACCATCATAAAATACAAATAGTTACATAAAAATTTAAAAGAAAAAATATCAAATCAAAATAAAAACCGAAAAATATTGGTGAAAAAAAAAAATTGAGAATAGTTTGTAGTTTTCATCTAGTCTTGAGTATAATGCCCAATTAAAATCTAAATATTATATGTTATTATGTGCAATTTCAAAAAGGAATTTTGTTCTTCTTGTGTGATTTTTCCTGTGCATCATAAAAGGAATTGTCAAAGACATAAAACTCTGAATAATAAAAGTTTAAAATAGTACTTATCTTTTATATATGTGACAAAAAAATAAGGCTATGCAGACAATTTACAAAAGGTTTTTTTTGTATGTGCTGCAGACAAAACTTTTCCCGAGGAAACAGAATTGCTTAAATAGAAAAGTGTTTCTCTGGCTTGAATTTTTTGAGAATTTGTATATGAACA